>NW_028274932.1:300000-504722 GCF_037043125.1 Eumetopias jubatus | reverse complement strand
TGGAAATGGCAACATCTCATTCCTTGTGATGGCTGCATAATATTCCATTGTGTATATATACCACTTCTTCTTTATCCATTCATCTGTCAATGGACATCTTGGCTCTTTCCACAGTTTGGCTATTTTGGACATTGCTGCTATAAACTTTGGGGTACACGTACACCTTCGGGTCCCTACATTTGTATCTTTGTGGTGAATACCCAGTAGTCAATTGCTGGATCGAACGCTGGTTCTAAAGTCAACTCTTTGAGGATCCTCCATACTGTTTTCCAGAGTGGTTGCACCAGCTTGCATTCCCACCAACAGTGCAGGAGGGTTCCCGTTTCTCCATATCCCCGCCAACATCTGTCGTTCCCTGACTTGTTAATTTTAGCCATTCTGACGGGTGTGAGGTGGTATCTCATTGAGGTTTTGATTTGGATTTCCCTGATACCGAGCTATGTTGAGCACTTTTTCATGGGCCTGTTGGCCATTTGGATGTCTTCTTTGAAAAAATATCTGTTCATGTCTTCTGCCAATTTCTTCATTAGATTATGTGTTCTTTGGGTGTTGAGTTTGATAAGTTCTTTATCGATTCTGGATACTAGCCCTTTATCTGATATGTCATTTGCACATAGTTTCTCCCATTCTCTCGGTTGTCTTTTGGTTTTGTGGACTGTTTCTTTTGCTGTGCAAAATCTTTTTTTTTTAAATTTTTTATTGTTATGTGAATCACCATATATTACATCATTAATTTTTGGTGCACTGTTCCATGATTAATTGTTTGTTCATAACACCCACTGCTCCATGCAGAACGTGCCCTCCTCAATACCCATCACCAGGCTAACCGATCCTCCTACCCCCCTCCCCTCTAGAACCCTCAGTTTGTTTTTCAGAGTCCATCATCTCTCATGGTTCGTCTCCCCGTCTGACATACTCCCCCTCTCTTCATCTCCTGTTATCTACTTCTTTTTCTATTTTCTTAAAATTTGTTGCGTTATTTGATTCAGAAGTACAGATCTGTGATTCAACAGTCCTGCACAATTCACAGCGCTCACCGTGGCACATACCCTACCCAATGTCTATCACCCAGCCAACCCATCCATCCCACCCCCAACCACTCCATTCAAACAGTTTCTTTCCTGAGATAAAAAATTCCTCATATCAGTGAGGTCATGCGATAGGTGTCTTTCTCTGATTGACTTATTTCACTCAACATAACACCCTCCAGTTCCATCCACGTCGTTGCAAATGGCAAGATCTCATTCCTTTTGACGGCTGCATAATATTCCATTGTGTATATATACCACTTCTTCTTTATCCGTTCATCTGTCCATGGACATCTTGGCTCTTTCCACAGTTTGGCTATTGTGGACATTGCTGCTATAAACGTTGGGGTACACGTACCCGTTCGGGTCCCTACATTTGTATCTTTGTGGTAAATACCCAGTAGTGCAATTGCTGGATCGAATGGTAGCTCTAATTTCAACTGTTTGAGTAACCTCCATACTGTTTTCCAGAGTGGTGGCCCCAGCTTGCATTCCCACCAACAGTGTAGAGGGTTCCCCTTTCTCCACATGCCCGCCAACATCTGTCGTTCCCTGACTTGTTAATTTCAGCCATTCTGACGGGTGTGAGGTGGTATCTCATTGAGGTTTTGATTTGGATTTCCCTGATGCCGAGCGATGTTGAGCACTTTTTCATGTGCCTGTTGGCGATTTGGATGTCTTCTTTGGAAAAATGTCTGTTCATGTCTTTGGCCCATTTCTTGATTGGATTATTTGTTCTTTGAGTGTTGAGTTTGATAAGTTCTTTATAGATTATGGATACTAGCCCTTTTTCTGTTATGTCATTTGCACATATTTTCTCCCCTTCTTTCGGTTTTCTTTTGGTTTTGTGGACTGTTTCTTTTGCTGTGCAAAAGCTTTTTTATTGTTATGTTAATCACCATATATTACATCATTAGGTTTTGGTGCAGTGTTCCATGATTCATTGTTTGTTCATAACACCCAGTGCTCCATGCAGAACGTGCCCTCCTCAATGCCCATCACCAGGCTAAACCAAACCGGTACCCCCGCTCCCCTCTAGAACCCTCACTTTCTTTTTCAGAGTGCATCATCTCTCATGGTTCGTCTCCCCCTCTGTGATACTCCCCTTCAGTTCCTCTCCTGTTATCTTCTTCTTTTTCTTTTTTCTTAAAATATGTTGCGTTATTTTTTTCAGAAGTACAGATCTGGGATCCAACAGTGTGCACAATTCACAGCGCTAACCGTAGCACATGCCCTCCCCAATGTCTATCCCCCAGCCACACCATCCGTCCCAACCCCAACCACTCCAGTAACACTCAGTTTGTTTCCTAAGATTAAGAATTCCTCATATGAGTGAGGTCATGCGATAGGTGTCTTTCTCTGATTGACTCATTTCACTCAACATAACACCCTCCAGTTCCATCCACATCGTTGCAAATGGCAAGATCTCATTGCTTTTGACGGCTGCATAATATTCCCTTGGGTATATATACCAGTTCTTCTTTATCCATTCATCTGTCGATGGACATCTTGGCTCTTTCCACAGTTTGGCTATTGTGGACATTGCTGCTATAAACTTTGGGGTACACGTACCCCTTCGGGTCCCTACATTTGTATCTTTGTGGTAAATACCCTTTAGTGCAATTGGTGGATCGAACGGTAGCTCAAATTTCAACTGTTTGAGGAACCTCCATACTGTTTTCCAGAGTGCTTACACCAGCTTGCCTTCCCATCAGCAGTGTAGGAGGATTCCCCTTTCTCCACTTCCCGCCAACATCTGTAGTTCCCTGACTTGTTAATTTTAGCCAATCTGACGGGTGTGAGGTGGTATCTCATTGTGGTTTTGATTTGGATTTCCCTCATGCCGAGCGATGTTGAGCACTTTTTCATGTGCCTATTGGCCATTTGGAGGTCTTCTTTGGAAAAATGTCTGTTCATGTCTTCGGCCCATTTCTTGATTGGATTATATGTTCTTTGGGTATTGAGTTTGATAAGTTCTTTATGGATTTTGGAGACTAGCCCTTTATCTGATATGTCACTTGTAAATATTTTCTCCCTTTCTGTCGGGTGTCTTTTGGTTTCGTGGACTGTTTCTTTAGGTGTGCAAAAGCTTTTTTTTAAATTTTTTATTGTTATCTTAATCACCATATATTACATCATTAATTTTTCGTACAATGTTCCATGATTCATTGTTTGTTCATAACACCCAGTGCTCCATGCAGAACGTGCCCTCCTCAATACCCATCACCAGGATAACCCAAACCCCTCCCGCCCTCCCCTCTAGACCCTCCCTTTGTTTTTCAGAGTCCATCATCTGTCATGGTTCGTCTCCCCCTCTGACATACTCCCCTTCTCTTCCTCTCCTGTTATCTTCTTCTTTTTCTTTTTCTTAAAATATTTTGCGTTATTTGTTTCAGAAGTACAGATCTGTGATTCAACAGTCTTGCACAATTCACAGCTCTCACCGTGGCACATACCCTCCCCAATGTCTATCACCCAGCCACCCCATCCCTCCCACCCACAACCACTGCAGTAACACTCAGTTTGTTTCCTGAGATTAAGAATTCCTCATATCAGTGCGGTCATGCGATACGTGTCTTTCTCTGATTGACTTATTTCACTCAACATAACACCCTACCGTTCCATCCACGTCTTTGCAAATGGCAACATCTCATTCCTTTTCAAGGCTGTATAATATTCCATTGTGTATATATACCACCTCTTCTTTATCCATTGATCTGTCGATGGACATCTTGGCTCTTTCCACAGTTTGGCTATTGTGGACATTGCTGCTATAGACTTTGGGGTACACGTACCCCTTCGGGTCTCTACATTTGTATCTTTGTGTTAAATACCCAGTAGTCAATTGCTGGATCGAACGGTAGCACTAATTTCAACTGTTTGAGGATCCTCCATACTGTTTTCCTCAGTAGTTGCACCAGCTTGCATTCCAACCAACAGTGGAGGAGGGTTCCCCTTTCTCCACATCCCTGCCAACATCTGTCGTTCCCTGACTTGTTAATTTTAGCGATTCTGACGGGTGTGAGGTGGTATCTCATTGAAGTTTTGATTTGGATTTCCCTGATACCGAGCTATGTTGAGCACTTTTTCATGTGTCTGTTGGCCATTTGGATGTCTTCTTTGAAAAAATGTCTGTTCATGTCTTCTACCAATTTCTTCATTGGATTATGTGTTCTTTGGGTGTCGATTTTGATAAGTTCTTGATCGATTTTGGATACTAGCCCTTTATCTGATATGTCATTTGCACATATTTTCTCCCATTCTCTCGGTTGTCTTTTGGTTTTGTGGACTGTTTCTTTTGCTGTGCAAAATCTTTTTATTTTGAATTTTTTATTGTTATGTTAATCACCATATATTACATCATTAGTTTTTGGTGCACTGTTCCACGATTAATTGTTCATAAAACCCACTGCTCCATGCAGAATGTGCCCTCCTCACTACCCATCACCAGGCTAACCGATCCCCCTACCCCCCTCCCCTCTAGAACCCTCAGTTTGTTTTTCAGAGTCCATCATCTCTCATGGTTCGTCTCCCCGTCTGACATACTCCCCCTCTATTCATCTCCTGTTATCTACTTCTTTTTTTCTATTTTCTTAAAATATGTTGCGTTATTTGATTCAGAAGTACAGATCTGTGATTCAACAGTCTTGCACAATTCACAGCTCTCACCGTGGCACATACCCTCCCCAATGACTATCACCCAGCCAACCCATCCCTCCCAGCCCCATCCACTCCGTTCAAACAGTTTCTTTCCTGAGATTAAAAATTCCTCATATCAGTGAGGTCATGCGATAGGTGTCCTTCTCTGATTGACTTATTTCACTCAACATAACACCCTCCAGTTCCATCCGCGTCGTTGCAAATGGCAAGATCTCATTCCTTTTGATGGCTGCATAATATTCCATTGTGTATATACACCACTTCTTCTTTATCCGTTCATCTGTCGATGGACATCTTCGCTCTTTCCACAATTTACCTATTTTGGACATTGCTGCTATAAACATTGGGGTACACGTACCCGTTCGGGTCCCTACATTTGTATCTTTGTGGTAAATGCCCAGTAGTGGAATTGCTGGATCGAACGGTAGCTCTAATTTCAACTGTTTGAGGATCCTCCATAGTGTTTTCCAGAGTGGTTGCACCAGCTTGCCTTCCCACCAACAGTGGAGGAGGGTTCCCCTTTCTCCACATGCCCGCCAACATCTGTCGTTCCCTGACTTGTTAATTTTAGCCATTTTGACGGGTGTGAGGTGGTATCTCATTGAGGTTTTGATTTGGATTTCCGTGATGCCGAGCGATGTTGAACACTTTTTCATGTGCCTGTTGGCCATTTGGATGTCTTCTTTGGAAAAATGTCTGTTCATATCTTCGGCCCCTTTTTTGATTGGATTATATGTTCTTTGGGTGTTGAGTTTTATATGGTAGTTATAGATTTTGGATACTAGCCCTTTATCTGATATGTCATTTGCAAATATTTTCTCCCATTCTGTCGGGTGTCTTTTGGTTTTGTGGACTGTTTCTTTGCTGTGCAAAAGCTTTTTTTTAAATTTTTATTGTTATATTAAGCACCATATATTACATCATTAGTTTTTCGTGCAGTGTTCCATGATTCATTGTATGTTCATAACACCCAGTGCTCCATGCAGAACGTGCCCTCCTCAATACCCATCACCAGGCTAACCCAAACCCCTACCGTCCTCCCCGGTAGAACCCTCACTTTGTTTTTCAGAATCCATCAACTGTCATGGTTCGTCTCCCCCTCTGACATACGCCCCTTCTCTTCCTCTCCTGTTATCTTCTTCTTTTCCTTTTTCTTAAAATATGTTTCGTTATTTGTTTCTGAAGTACAGATCTGTGATTCAACAGTCTTGCACAATTCACAGCGCTCACCGTGGCACATACCCTCCCCAATGTCTATGACCCAGCCAACCCATCCCTCCCACCCCCAACCACGCCATTCAAACAGTTTGTTTCCTGAGATTAAAAATTCCTCATATCAGTGAGGTCATGCGATACGTGTCTTTCTCTGATAGACTTATTTCACTCAACATAACACCCTCCAGTTCCATCCACGTCATTGCAAATGGCAAGATCTCATTCATTTTGACGGCTGCATAATATTCCATTGTGTATACATACTACCTCTTCTTTATCCATTCATCTGTCGATGGACATCATGGCTCTTTCCACAGTTTGGCTATTGTGGACATTGCTTCTATAAACATTGGGGTACACGTACCCCTTCGGGTCCCTACATTTGTATATTTGGGGTAAATACCCAGTAGTGCAATTGCTGGATCGAACGGTAGCTCTAATTTCAACTCTTTGAGGAACCTCCATACTGTTTTCCAGAGTGGTTGCACCAGCTTGCATTCCCACCAACAGTTTAGGAGGTTTCCCCTTTCTCCACATGCCCGCCAACATCTGTCGTTCCCTGACTTGTTAATTTTAGCCATTCTGACGGGTGTGATATGGTATCTCATTGAGGTTTTGATTTGGATTTCCCTGATGCCGAGCGATGTTGAGCACTTTTTCATATGCCTGTTGGCGATTTGAATATCTTCTTTGGTAAAATGTCTGTTCATGTCTTCTGCCCATTTCTTGATTGGATTATTTGTTCTTTGGGTGTTGAGTTTGATAAGTTCTTTATAGATTTTGGCTACTAGCCCTTTAGCTGTTATGTCATTTGCACATATTTTCTCCCATTTTGTCGGTTGCCTTTTGGTTTTGTGGACGGTTTCCTTTGCTGTGCAAAAGCTTTTTTTTATTGTTATGTTAATTATCATATATTACATCATTAGTTTTTGGTGCAGTGTTCCATGATTCATTAATTGTTGATAACACCCAGTGCTCCATGCAGAACGTTCCCTCCTCAATACCCATCACCAGGCAAACCCAAACCCCTACCCCCCTCCCCTCTAGAACCCTCACTTTCTTTTTCAGAGTGCATCATCTCTCATGGTTCATCTCCCCCTCTGTGATACTCCCCTTCAGTTCCTCTCCTGTTATCTTCTTCTTTTTCTTTTTTCTTAAAATATGTTGCGTTATTTGTTTGAGAAGTACAGATCTGTGATTCAACAGTGTGCACAATTCACAGCGCTCACCGTAGCACATACACTGCCCATTGTCTATCACCCAGCCACCCCATCCCTCCCACCCCCAACCACTTCAGTAACACTCAGTTTGTTTCCTAAGATTAAGAATTCCTCATATCAGTGAGGTAATGCGATACGTGTCTTTCTCTGATTGACTCATTTCACTCAACATAACACCCTCCAGTTCCATCCACGTCGTTGCAAATGGCAAGATCTCATTCCTTTTGACGGCTGCATAATATTCCCTTGTGTATATATGCCACTTCTTCTTTATCCATTCATCTGTCGATGGACATCTTGGCTCTTTCCACAGTTTGGCTATTGTGGACATTGCTGCTATAAATTTTGGGGTACACGTACCCCGTCGGGTCCCTACATTTGTATCTTTGTTCTAAATACCCTTTAGTGCAATTGCTGGATCGAACGGTACCTCTAATTTCAACTGTTTGAGGAACCTCCATACTGTTTTCCAGAGTGGTTACACCAGCTTGCCTTCCCACCAACAGTGGAGGAGGGTTCCCCTTTCTCCACATCCCCGCCAACATCTGTCGTTTCCTGACTTGTTAATTTTAGCCATTCGGACGGGTGTGAGGTGGTATCTCATTTTGGTTTTGATTTGGATTTCCCTGATGCCGAGCGATGTTGAGCACTTTTTCATGTGCCTGTTGGCCATTTGGAGGTCTTCTTTGGAAAAATGTCTGTTCATGTCTTCGGCCCATTTCTAGATTGGATTATTTGTTCTTTGGGTGTTGAGTTTGATATGTTCTTTATAGATTTTGGATACTACCCCTTTATCTGATATGTCATTTAAAATATTTTCTCCCATTCTTTCGGTTGTCTTTTGGTTTTGTGGACTGTTTCTTTTGCTGTGCAAAAGCTTTTTTTATTGTAATGTTAATCACCATATATTACATCATTAGTTTTTGGTGCAGTGTTCCATGATTCATTGTTTGTTCCTAACACCCAGTGCTCCATGCAGAACGTGCCCTCCTCAATACCCATCCCCACGCTAATCCATCCCCCTACCCCCCTCCCCTCTAGAACCCTCACTTTGTTTTTCAGAGTGCATCATCTCTCATGGTTCGTCGCCCCTCTGTGATACTCCCCTTCAGTTCCTCTACTGTTATCTTCTTCTTTTTCACTTTTCTTAAAATATGTTGCGTTATTTTTTTCAGAAATACAGATCTGTGATTCAACAGTGTGCACCATTCACAGCACTCACCGTAGCACATAACTTCCCCAATGTCTATCACCCAGCCACCCCATCCGTCCCACCCCCAAACACTCCAGTGACACTCAGTTTGTTTCCTAAGATTAAGAATTCCTCATATCAGTGAGGTCATGCGATACGTGTCTTTCTCTGATTGACTCATTTCACTCAACATAACACCCTCCAGTTCCATCCACGTCGTTGAAAATGGCAAGATCTCATTCCTTTTGACAGCTGCATAATATTCCCTTGTGTATATATACCACTTCTTCTTTATCCATTCATCTGTCGATGAACATCTTGGCTCTTTCCACAGTTTGGCTACTGTGGACATTGCTGCTATAAACTTTGGGGTACACGTACCCCTTCGGCTCCCTACATTTGTATCTTTGTGGTAAATACCCTTTAGTGCAATTCCTGGATCGAACGGTAGCTCTAATTTCAACTGTTTGAGGAACCTCCATACTGTTTTCCAGAGTGCTTACACCAGCTTGCCTTCCCACCAACAGTTGAGGAGTGTTCCCCTTTCTCCACATCCCCGCCAAGATCTGTCGTTCCCTGGCTTGTTAATTTTAGCCATTCTGACGGGTGTGAGGTGGTATCTCATTGACGTTTTGATTTGGATTTCCCTCATACCGAGCGATGTTGAGCACTTTTTCATGTGCCTGTTGGCCATTTAGATGTCTTCTTTGAAAAAATGTCTGTTCATGTCTTCTGCCAATTTCTTCATTGGATTATGTGTTCTTTGGGTGTTGAGGTTGATAAGTTCTTTATCGATTTTGGATACTAGCCCTTTATCTGACATGTCATTTGTAAATATTTTCTCCCAATCTCTCGGTTGTCTTTTGGTTTTGTGGACTGTTTCTTTTGCTGTGCAAAATCTTTTTTTTTTAATTTTTTTATTGTTATGTTAATCACCATATATTACATCATTAGTTTTTGGTGCACTGTTCCATGATTAATTGTTTGTGCATAACACACACTGCTCCATGCCGAACGTGCCCTCCTCAATACCCATCACCAGGCTAACCGATCCCCCTAACCCCCTCCCCTATAGAACCCTCAGTTTGTTTTTCAGAGTCCATCATCTCTCACGGTTCGTCTCCCCGTCTGACATACTCCCCTTCTCTTCATCTCCTGTTATCTACTTCTTTTTCTATTTTCTTAAAATATGTTGCGTTAATTGATTCAGAAGTACAGATCTGTGATTCAACATTCTTGCACAATACACAGCGCTCACCGTGGCACATACCTCCCCAATGTCTATCACCCAGCCAACCCATCCCGCCCACCCCCAACCACTCCATTCAAACAGTTTGTTTCCTGAGATTAAAAATTCCTCATATCAGTGAGGTCATGCAATAGGTGTCTTTCTCTGATTGACTTATTTCACTCAACATAACACCCTCCAGTTCCATCCGCGTCGTTGCAAATGGCAAGATCTCATTCATTTTGACGGCTGCATAATATTCCATTGTGTATATATACCACTTCTTCATTATCCGTTCATCTGTCGATGGACATCTTGGCTCTTTCCACAATTTGGCTATTTTGGACATTGCTGCTATAAACATTGGGGTACACGTACCCGTTTTCGGGTCCCTACATTTGTATCTTTGTGGTAGATACCCAGTAGTGCAATTGCTGGAGCGAGCGGTAGCTCTAATTTCAACTGTTTGAGGAACCTCCATAATGTTTTCCAGAGTGGTGGCCCCAGCTTGCATTCCCACCAACAGTGGAGGAGGGTTCCCCTTTCTCCACATCCCCGCCAACATCTGTCGTTCCCTGACTTGTTAATTTTAGCCATTCTGACGGGTGTGAGGTCGTATCTAATTGAAGTTTTGATTTGGATTTCCCTGATGCCGAGCGATGTTGAGCACTTTTTCATGTGCCTGTTGGCCATGTGGATGTCTTCTTTGGAAAAATGTCTGTTCATGTCTTCTGCCCATTTCTTGATTAGATTATTTGTTCTTTGCGTGTTGAGTTTGGTAAGTTGTTTATAGATTTTTATACTACCCATTTATCTGATATGTCATATGCAAATATTTTCTCCCATTCTGTCGTTTGTCTTTTGGTTTTGTGGACTCTTTCTTTTGCTGTGCAAAAGCTTTATTTTTATTTTTTTATTGTTATGTTAAGCACCATATATTACATCATTAGTTTATGGTGCAGTGTTCCATGATTCATTGTGTGTTCATAACACCCAGTGCTCCGTGGGGAACGTGCCCTCCTCAATACCCATCACCTGGCTAACCCATCCCCCTACCCATTCCCCTCTAGAACCCTCAGTTTGATTTTCAGAGTCCATCATCTCTCATGGTTCGTCTCCCCCTCTGACATACTCCCCTTCTCTTCTTCTCCTGTTATCTTCTTCTTTTCCTTTTTTCTTAAAATATGCTGCGTTATTTGATTCAGAAGTACAGATCTGTGATTCAACAGTCTTGCACAATTCACAGCGCTCAGCGTAGCACATACCCTCCCCAATGTCTCTCACCCAGCCACCCCATTCCTCACACCCCCAACCACTCCAGTAACACTCTGTATCCGGAGATTAAGGATTCCTCATATCAGTGAGGTCATGCGATACGTGTCTTTCTCTGATTGACTTATTTCACTCGACAAAACACCCTCCAGTTCCATCCACGTCGTTGCAAATGGCAAGATCTCATTCATTTTGACGGCTGCATAATATTCCATTTTGTATATATACCACCTCTTCTTTATCCATTCATCTGTCGATGGACATCTTGGCTCTTTCCACAGTTTGGCTATTGTGGACATTGCTGCTATAAACATTGGGGTACACGTAACCCTTCGGGTCCCTAGATTTGTATCTTTCTGTTAAATACGAGGTAGTGCAATTGCTGGATCGAACGGTAGCTCTAATTTCAACTGTTTTAGGAACCTCCATACTGTTTTACAGAGTGCTTACACCAGCTTGCATTCCCACCAACAGTTTAGGAGGTTCCCCCTTTCTCCACATGCCCGCCAACATGTGTCGTTCCCTGACTTGTTAATTTTAGCCATTCTGACGGGTGTGATATGGCATCTCATTGAGGTTTTGATTTGGATTTCCCTGATGCCGAGCGATGTTGAGCACTTTTTCATGTGCCTGTTGGCGATTTGGATATCTTCTTTAGAAAAATGTCTGTTCATGTCTTCTGCCCATTTCTTGATTGGATTATTTGTTCTTTGGGTGTTGAGTTTGATAAGTTCTTTAGAGATTTTGGATACTAGCCCGTTATCTGTTATGTCATTTGCACATATTTTCTCCCATTCTGTCGGTTGTCTTTTGGTTTTGTGGACTGTTTCTTTTGCTGTGGAAAAGCTTTTTTTTATTGTTATGTTAATCACCATATATTACATCATTAGTTTTTGGTGCAGTGTTCCATGATTCATTGTTTCTTCATAACACCCAGTGCTCCATGCAGAACGTGCCCTCCTCAATACCCATCTCCAGGCTAACCCAAACCCCTACCCCCCCCTCTAGAACCCTCACTTTCTTTTTCAGAGTCCATCATCTCTCATGGTTCGTCTCCCCCTCTGTGATACTCCCCTTCAGTTCCTCTCCTGTTATCTTCTTCTTTTACGTTTTTCTTAAAATATGTCACGTTATTTGTTTCAGAAGTACAGATCTGTGATTCAACAGTGTGCCCAAATCACAGCGCTCACCGTAGCACATACCCTCCCCAATGTCTATCACCCAGCCACCCCATCCCTCCCACCCCCAACCACTCCAGTAACACTCAGTTTGTTTCCTAAGATTAAGAATTCCTCATATCAGTGAGGTCATGCGATACGTGTCTTTCTCTGAGTGACCTATTTCACTCAACATAACACCCTCCAGTTCCATCCACGTCATTGCAAATGGCAAGATCTCATTCCTTTTGACGGCTTCATAATATTCCCTTGTGTATATATACCACTTCTTCTTTATCCATTCATCTGTCGATGGACATCTTGGCTCTTTCCACAGTTTGGCTATTGTGGACATTGCTGCTATAAACTTTGGGGTACACGTACCCCTTCGGGTCCCTACATTTGTATCTTTGTGGTAAATACCCAGTAGTCAATTCCTGGATCGAACGGTAGCTCTAATTTCAACTCTTTGAGGAACCTCCATACTGTTTTCCAGAGTGCTTAAACAAGCTTGCCTTCCCACCAACAGTGGAGGAGGGTTCCCCTTTCTCCACATCCCCGCCATCTGTCGTTCCCTGACTTGTTAATTTTAGCCATTTTGACGGGTGTGAGGTGGTATCTCATTGAGGTTTTCATTTGGATTTCCCTCATGCCCAGCGATGTTGAGCACTTTTTCATGTGCCTATTGGCCATTTGGAGGTCTTCTTTGGAAAAATGTCTCTTCATGTCTTCGGCCCATTTCTTGATTGGATTATTTGTTCTTTGGGTGTTGAGTTTGATAAGTTCTTTATAGATTTTGGATACTACTCCTTTATCTGATATGTCATTTGCAAATATTTTCTCCCATTCTGTCGGTTGTCTTTTGGTTTTGTGGACTGTTTCTTTTGCTGTGCAAAAGATTTTTTAATTGTTATGTTAATCACCATAGATTACATCATTAGTTTTTGGTGCAGTGTTCCATGATTCATTGTTTGTTCATAACACCCAGTCCTCCATGCAGAATGTGCCCTCCTCAATACCCATCACCAGGCAAACCCGAACCCCTACCGCCCTCCCCTCTAGAACCCTCATTTTGTTTTTCAAAGTCCATCATCTGTCATGGTTCGTCTCCCCCTCTGACATACTCCCCTTCTCTTCCTCTCCTGTTATCTTCTTCTTTTTCTTTTTCTTAAAATATGTTGCTTTATTTGTTTCAGAAGTACAGATCTGTGATTCAACAGTCTTGCACAATCGACAGCACTCACCGTAGCACATACCCTCCCCAATGTCTATCACCCGGCCACCCCATCCCTCCCACCCACAACCACTCCAGTAAAACCCAGTTTGTTTCCTGAGATTAAGAATTCCTCATATCAGTGAGGTGATGCGATACATGTCTTTCTCTGATTGACTTATTTCACTCAACATAACACCCTCGAGTTCCGTCCACGTCTTTGCAAATGGCAACATCTCATTCCTTTAGAAGGCTGCATAATATTCCATTGTGTATATATACCACCTCTTCTTTATCCATTCATCTGTCGATGGACATCTTGGCTCTTTCCACAGTTTGGCTATTGTGGACATTGCTGCTATACACTTTGGGGTACACGTACACCTTCGAGACCCTACATTTGTATCTTTGTGTTAAATACCCAGTAGTCAATTGCTGGATCGAACGGTAGCGCTAATTTCAACTGTTTGAGGATCCTCCATAGTGTTTTCCAGAGTGGTTGCACCAGCTTACATTTCCATCAACAGTGTAGGAGGGTTCCCCTTTCTCCACATCCCCGCCAACATCTGTCGTTCCCTGACTTGTTACTTTTAGCCATTCGGACGGGTGTGAGGTGGTATCTCATTGAGGTTTTGATTTGGATTTCCCTGATACCGAGCTATGTTGAGCACTTTTTCATGGGCCTGTTGGCCATTTGGATGTCTTCTTTGAAAAAATGTCTGTTCATGTCTTCTGCCAATTTCTTCATTGGATTATATGTTCTTTGGGTGTTGAGTTTGATAAGTTCTTTATCGATTTTGGATACTAGCCCTTTATCTGATATGTCATTTGCACATATTTTCTCCCATTCTGTCGGTTGTCTTTTGGTTTTGTGGACTGTTTCTTTTGCTGTGCAAAATCTTTTTTTTTTAATTTTTTTATTGTTATGTTAATCACCATATATTACATCATTAGTTTTTGGTGCACTGTTCCATGATTAATTGTTTGTTCATAACACCCACTGCTCCATGCAGAACGTGCCCTCCTCAATACCCATCACCAGGCTAACCGATCCCCATACCCCCCTCCCCTCTAGAACCCTCAGTTTGTTTTTCAGAGTCCATCATCTCTCATGGTTCATCTCCCCGTCTGAAATACTCCCCCTCTCTTCATCTCCTGTTATCTATTTCTTTTTTTCTATTTTCTTAAAATTGTTGCGTTATTTGATTCAGAAGTACAGATCTGTGATTCAACAGTCTTGCACAATTCACAGCGCTCACCGTGGCACATACCTCCCCAATGTCCATCACCCAGCCAACCCATCCCTCCCAGCCCCAACCACTCCATTCAAACAGTTTCTTTCCTGAGATTAAAAATCCCTCATATCAGTGAGGTCATGCGATAGGTGTCTTTCTCTGATTGACTTATTTCACTCAACATAACACCCTCCAGTTCCATCCGCGTCGTTGCAAATGGCAAGATCTTATTGCTTTTGACGGCTGTATAATATTCCATTGTGTATATACACCAGTTCTTCTTTATCCGTTCATCTGTCGATGGACATCTTCGCTCTTTCCACAATTTACCTATTTTGGACATTGCTGCTATAAACATTGGGGTACACATACCCGTTCGGGTCCCTACATTTGTATCTTTGTGGTAAATACCCAGTAGTGCAATTGCTGGATCGAATGGTAGCTCTAATTTCAACTGTTTGAGGATCCTCCATAGTGTTTTCCAGAGTGGTTGCACCAGCTTGCCTTCCCACTAACAGTGTAGGAGGGTTCCCCTTTCTCCACTTCCCGCCAACATCTGTCATTCCCTGACTTGTTAATTTTAGCCATTCTGACGGGTGTGAGGTGGTATCTCATTGAGGTTTTGATTTGGATTTCCCTCATGCCCTGCGATGTTGAGCACTTTTTCATGTGCCTATTGGCCATTTGGAGGTCTTCTTTGGAAAAATGTCTGTTCATGTCTTCGGCCCATTTCTTGATTGGATTATTTGTTCTTTGGGTGTTGAGGTTGATAAGTAGTTTATGGATTTTGGAGACTAGCCCTTTATCTGATATGTCATTTGCAAATATTTTCTCCCATTCTGTCGGTTGTCTTTTGGTTTTGTGGACTGTTTCTTTTGCTGTGCAAAAGCTTTTTTTTATTGTTATGTTAATCACCATATATTACATCATTAGTTTTTGGTGCAGTGTTCCATGATTCATTGTTTGTTCATAACACCGAGCGCACCATGCAGAACGTGCCCTCCCCAAAACCCTTCTCCAGGCTAACCCAAACCCCTACCGCCCTCCCCTCTAGAACCCTCACTTTGTTTTTCAGAGTCCATCATCCTTCATGGTTCGTCTCCCCCTCTGACATACTCCCCTTCTCTTCCTCTCCTGTTATCATCTTCTTTTACTTTTTCTTAAAATATGTTGCTTTATTTGTTTCAGAAGTACAGATCTGTGATTCAACAGTCTTGCACAATTCATAACGCTCACCGTAGCACATACTCTCCCCAATATCTATCACCCAGCCACCCCATCCCTCCTACCCCCAACCACTCCAGTAACACTCAGTGTTTTTCCTGAGATTAAGAATTCCTCATATCAGTGAGGTCATGCGATACATGTCTTTCTCTGATTGACTTATTTCACTCAACATAACACCCTCCAGTTCCATCCACGTCTTTGCAAATGGCAACATCTCATTCCTTTTGAAGGCTGCATAGCATTCCATTGTGTATATATACCACCACTTCTTTATCCATTCGTCTGTCGATGGACATCTTGGCTGTTTCCACAGTTTGGCTATTGTGGACATTGTTGCTATAAACATTGCGGTACACGTACCCCTTCGGGTCCCTACATTTCAAACTTGTGTTAAATACCCAGTAGTCAATTGCTGGGTCGAATTGTAGCACTAATTTCAACAGTTTGAGGATCCTCCATAGTGTTTTCCAGAGTGGTTGCACCAGCTTGCATTCCCACCAACAGTGTAGGAGGGTTCCCCTTTCTCCACAACCCCGCCAAAATCTGTCTTCCCTGACTTGTTAATTTTAGCCATTCTGACGGGTGTGAGGTGGTATCTCAAAGAGGTTTTGATTGATTTCCCTGATGCCGAGCGATGTTTAGCACTTTTTCTTGTGCCTGTTGGCCATGGATGTCTTCTTTGGAAAAATGTCTGTTCATGTCTTCGGCCCATTTCTTGATTGGATTATTTGTTCTTTGGGTGTTGAGTTTGATAAGTTCTTTATACATTTTGGATACTAGCCCTTTATCTGCTATGTCATTTGTCAATATTTTCTCCCATTCTGTCGGGTGTCTTTTGGTTTTGTGGACTGTTTCTTTAGCTGTGCAAAAGCTTTTTTTAAAATTTTTTATTGTTATGTTAATCACCATATATTACATCATTAGTTTTTCCTACAGTATTCCATGATTCATTGTTTGTTCATAACACCCAGTGCTCCATGGAGAACGTGCCCTCCTCAATACCCATCACCAGGATAACCCAAACCCCTCCCGCCCTCCCCTCTAGACCCTCCCTTTGTTTTTCAGAGTCCATTATCTCTCATGGTTCGTGTCCCCCACTGACATACTCCCCTTCTCTTCCTCTCCTGTTATCTTCTTTTTCTTTTTCTTAAAATATGTTGCGTTATTTTTTTCAGAAGTACAGATCTGTGATTCAATAGTCTTGCACAATGCACAGCGCTCACCATAGCACATACCGTCCCCATTGTCTATCACCCAGCCACCCCATCCCTCCCACCCACAACCACTCCAGTAACACTCAGTTTGTTTCCTGAGATTAAGAATTCCTCATATCAGTGAGGTCATGCAATACGTGTCTTTCTCTGATTGACTTATTTCACTCAACATAACACCCTACCGTTCCATCCACGTCTTTGCAAATGGCAACATCTCATTCCTTTTGAAGGCTGCATAATATTCCATTGTGTATATATACCACCTCTTCTTTATCCATTCATCTGTCGATGGACATCTTGGCTCTTTCCACAGTTTGGCTATTGTGGACATTGCTGCTATAGACTTTGGGGTACACGTACCCCTTCGGGTCCCTACATTTGTATCTTTGTGTTAAATACCCAGTAGTCAATTGCTGGATCGAACGGTAGCACTAATTTCAACTGTTTGAGGATCCTCCATACTGTTTTCCAGAGTGGTTGCACCAGCTTGCATTCCCACCAACAGTGGAGGAGCGTTCCCCTTTCTCCACATCCCCGCCAACATCTGTCGTTCCCTGACTTGTTAATTTTAGCCATTCTGACGGGTGTGAGGTGGTATCTCATTGAGGTTTTGATTTGGATTTCCCTGATGCCGAGCGATGTTGAGCACTTTTTCATGTGCCTGTTGGCCATTTGGATGTCTTCTTTGGAAAAATGTCTGTTCATATCTTCGGCCCCTTTCTTGATTGGATTATATGTTCTTTGGGTGTTGAGTTTTATAAGTGAGTTATAGATTTTGGATACTAGCCCTTTATCTGATATGTCATTTGCAAATATTTTCTCCCATTCTGTCGGGTGTCTTTTGGTTTTGTGGACTGTTTCTTTAGCTCTGCAAAAGCTTTTTTTTAAATTTTTTATTGTTATGTGAAGCACCATATATTACATCATTAGTTTTTCATGCAGTGTTCCATGATTCATTGTTTGTTCATAACACACAATGCTGCATGCAGAACGTGCCCTACTCAGTACCCATCACCAGGCTAACCGATCCCCCTACCCCCCTCCCCTCTAGAACCCTCAGTTTGTTTTTCAGAGTCCATCATCTCTCATGGTACTTCTCCCCGTCTGACATACTCCCCCTCTCTTCGTCTCCTGTTATCTAATTCTTTTACTTTTTTCTTAAAATATGTTGCGTTATTTGATTCAGAAGTACAGATCTGTGATTCAACAGTGTTGCACAATTCACAGCGCTCACCGTGGCACATATCCTCCCCAATGTCTATGACCCAGCCAACCCATCCCTCCCACCTCCAACCACTCCATTCAAACAGTTTGTTTTCTGAGATTAAAAATTCCTCATATCAGTGAGGTCATGCGATACGTGTCTTTCTCTGATTGACTTATTTCACTCAACATAACACCCTCCAGTTCCATCCACGTCGTTGCAAATGG
The DNA here is from genome assembly GCF_037043125.1 of Eumetopias jubatus. Classification (NCBI taxonomy): domain Eukaryota; kingdom Metazoa; phylum Chordata; class Mammalia; order Carnivora; family Otariidae; genus Eumetopias; species Eumetopias jubatus. The sequence goes on along the minus strand of NW_028274932.1, from coordinate 486,430 downwards.
CAAGATCTCATTCATTTTGACGGCTGCTTAATATTCAATTGTGTATATATACCACCTCTTCTTTATCCATTCATCTGTCGATGGACATCTTGGCTCTTTCCACAGTTTGGCTATTGTGGACATTGCTGCTATAAACTTTGGTGTACAAGTACCCCTTCGGGTCCCTACATTTGTATCTTTGTGTTAAATACCCAGTAGTCAATTGCTGGATCGAACGGTAGCACTAATTTCAACTGTTTGAGGATCCTCCATACTCTTTTCCAGAGTGGTTGCACCAGCTTGCATTCCCACCAACAGTGGAGGAGGGTTCCCCTTTCTCCACATCCCCGCCAAAATCTGTCGTTCCCTGACTTGTTAACTTTAGCCATTCTGACGGGTGTGAGGTGGTATCTCATTGAGGTTTTGATTTGGATTTCCCTGATGCCGAGCAATGTTGAGCACTTTTTCATGTGCCTGTTGGCCATTTGGATGTCTTCTTTGGAAAAATGTCTGTTCATATCTTCGGCCCATTTCTTGATTGGATTATTTGTTCTTTGGCTGTTGAGTTTGATAAGTTCTTTATAGATTTTGGATACTAGCCCTTTATCTGATATGTCATTTGCAAATATTTTCTCCAATTCTTTCGGTTGTCTTTTCGTTTTGTGGAGTGTTTGTTTTGCTGTGCAAAAGCTTTTTTTTATTGTTATGTTAATCACCATATATTACATCATTAGTTTTTGGTGCAGTGTTCCATGATTCATTGTTTCTTCATAACACCCAGTGCTCCATGCAGAACGTGCCCTCCTCAATACCCATCACCAGGCTAACCCAAACCCCTACCCCCTCCCCTCTAGAGCCCTCACTTTGTTTTTCAGAGTCCATCATCTCTCATGGTTCGTCTCCCCCTCTGACATACTCCCCTTCTCTTCCTCTCCTGTTATCTTCTTCTTTTCCTTTTTCTTAAAATATGTTGCGTTTTTCCTTTCAGAAGTACATATCTGTGATTCAACAGTCTTGCACAATTCACAGCGCTCACCGTAGCACATACTCTCCCCAATGTCTATCACCCAGCCACCCCATCCCTCCCACCCCCAACCACTCCAGTAACACTCAGTTTGTTTCCTGAGATTAAGAATTCCTCATATGAGTGAGTCATGCGATACATGTCTTTCTCTGATTAACTTATTTCACTCAACATAACACCCTCCAGTTCCATCCACGTCTTTGCAAACGGCAACATCTCATTCCTTTTGAAGGCTGCATAATATTCCATTGTGTATATATACCACCTCTTCTTTATCCATTCATCTGTCGATGGACATCTTGGCTCTTTCCACAGTTTGGCTATTGTGGACTTTGCTGCTGTAAACTTTGGGGTACACGTACCCCTTCCGGTCCCTACATTTGTATCTTTGTGTTAAGTACCCAGTAGTCAATTGCTGTATCGAACGGTAGCACTAATTTCAAGTGTTTGAGGATCCTCCATACTGTTTTCCAGAGTCGTTTCACCAGCTTGCATTCCCACCAACAGTGGAGGCGGGTTCCCCTTTCTCCACATCCCCGCCAACATCTGTCGTTCCCTGACTTCTTAATTTTAGCCATTCTGACGGGTGTGAAGTGGTATCTCATTGAGGTTTGTTTTGGATTTCCCTGATGCCGAGCGTTGTTGAGCACTTTTTCATGTGCCTGTTGGCCATTTGGATGTCTTCTTTGGAAAAATGTCTGTTCATTTCTTCGGCCCATTTCTTGATTGGATTATTTGTTCTTTGGGTGCTGAGTTTGATAAGTTCTTTATAGATTTGGGATACTAGCCCTTTATCTGATATGTCATTTGCCAATATTTTCTCCCATTCTCTTGGTTGTCTTTTGGGTATGTGGAGTGTTTGTCTTGCTGTGCATAAGCTTTTTTCTTAATTGTTATGTTAATCATAACATAACAATGATATATTACATCATTCTTTTTTGGTGCAGTCTTCCATGATTCATTGTTTGTTCATAACACCCAGTGCTCCATGCAGAATGTGCCCTCCTCAATATCCATCACCAGGCTAACCCATCCCCCTAACCCCCTCTCCTCTAGAACCCTCAGTTTGGTTCTCAGAATCCATAATCTCTCATGGTTCGTCTCCCCCTTTGAAATACTCCCCTTCTCTTCCTCTCCTGTTATCTTCTTCTTTTATTTTTCTTAAAATATGTTGCGTTATTTGTTTCAGAAGTACAGATCTGTGATTCAACAATCTTGCACAATTCACAGCGGTCACCATAGCACATACCCTCCCCAATGTCTATCACCCAGCCACCCCATCCCTCCCACCCCAACCATTCCAGTATCAATGAATAATGGAACACTGCACGAGAAACTAATGATGTAATATGTAGTGATTAACATAACATTAAAAAATAAAAAAAAAGCTTTTGCACAGCAAAAGAAACAGTCCACAACCCCAAAAGACAACCGACAGCATGGGAGAAAATATTTACAAATGACATATCAGATAAAGGGCTAGTATACAAAATCTATAAAGAACTTATCAAACTCAACACCCAAAGATCAAATAATCCAATCAAGAAATGGGCAGAAGACATGAGGAGACATTTTTCCAAAGAAGACATCCAAATGGCCAACAGGCACATGAAAAAGTGCTCAACATCGCTCGGCATCAGGGAAATCCAAATCAAAACCTCAATGAGATTCCATATCACACCCGTCAGAATGGCTAAAATGAACAAGTCAGGGAACGACAGATGTTGGCGGGCATGTGGAGAAAGGGGAAACCTCCTACACTGTTGGAGGGAATGCAAGCTGGTGCAACCACTCTGGAAAACAGTATGGAGGTTCCTCAAACAGTTGAAATTAGAGCTATCGTTTGATCCAGCAATTGCACTACTGGGTATTTACCCCAAATATACAAATGTAGGGACCCGAAGGGGTACGTGTACCCCAATGTTTATAGCAGCAATGTCCACAATAGCCAAACTGTGGAAAGAGCCAAGATGTCCATCGACAGATGAATGGATAAAGAAGTGGTGGTATATATACACAATGGAATATTATGCAGCCGTCAAAAGGAATGAGATCTTGCCATTGGCAGCGACGTGGATGGAACTGGAGGGTGTTATGTTGAGTGAAATATGTCAATCAGAGAAAGACATGTATCGCATGACCTCACGGATATGAGGAATTCTTAATCTCAGGAAACAAACTGAGTGTTACTGGAGTGGTTGGGGTTGGGAGGGATGGGGTGGCTTCGTGATAGACATTGGGGAGGGTATGTGCTACGGTGAGCCCTGTGAATTGTGCGAGTGTTGAATCACAGATTTGTACTTCTGAAACAAATAACGCAACATATTTTAAGAAAAAAGAGAAAGAAGAAGGTAACAGGAAAGGAAGAGAAGGGGAGTATGTGAGAGGGAGAGAGGAACCATGACAGATGATGGACTCTGAAAAACAAACTGAGGGTTCTAGAGGGGAGGGGCGTAGGGGGATGTGTTAGCCTGGTGATGGGTATTGAGGAGGGCACGTTCTGCATGGAGCACTGGGTGTTATGAAGAAACAATGAATCATGGAACACTGCAGCAAAAATTAATGATGTAATATATGGTGTTTAACATAAGAATAAGAAAATTTAAAAAAAACTGAGGGAAAGAAAGGCCGGTGGCGGAGATGCCTCTCGGCTCAGCTCTTGTTCCTGGGGCTAGTACCCTTTCCCCTGTGTACTTGCAGGCCGAGAGCCAACCAACTAAGTCGATGGAAACACGCTGCAGAAAACCCCGACTTCGGCCAGATTAGGCCTTCCTGAGTGTCGAAACCTTTTGCTGTGTGAATGCGGGCGAGCGCTGCCAGCGAGTCCAAAACCATTTTCCAGGGAGACGGATTCCGCGGCAGAAGGGAGAACACAATTCCCCACTTCTTTCCTGAAGCCAGCCCAGCGGCCGCCCCCATGAGCATGCAAGTCTCACTGCTCGCGTACCAACGCAAGGAAACAGTAAGGTAGGGGACCGTGTTGTAAAGAGCCTCACTGTTCCAGAGAGTGGAAACACTTGGAGTGTGTGTGCGTGACAGCCTGGGAGAGGAGTCCCCTACGTTACGAGGCGAGAGAAACGAACTCGGGCATCCGCACCTCTCCCACCAGCTCTCAGTGGCAGAATGCTAGCACTCCTCCAACATGAGTGCGTGCAGGCCTATGTTTCAGGACTCTCCTTGAAAGGCCCAACACTGTGGAGAAACCGCGCTTTACCTCCCGCCGGTCCGTAGCGGAGAGGACGCTGTATGCTGTGCGCTGTGCTTGAGAGCCCGCCGAACGGCTTCCTTATGTAAAACTGAGATAAAGAAAGGCCGGTGGCGGAGACGCCTCTCGGCTCAGCTCTTGTTCCTTGGGCTGGTACCCTTGCCACGGTGTGCTCGCAGGCCGAGAGCCAAGCAACTAAGTCGAGGGAAACACACTGTAGAAAATCCCGTGTTCGGCCAGATTAGGCCTTCCTGAGGGTGGAAACCTTTTGCTGTATGAATGCGGGCGAGAACAGCCAGCGAGTCCAAAACCATTTTCCGAGGGACACTGAGGTCGCGGCAAAGGGAGAACACAACTCCCCACTTCTTTCCTGAAGCCAGGCCTGCGGCCACCCCCTTGAGCATACAAGTCTCACTGCTCCCGTACCAACGCAAGGAAACAGTAGGGTAGGGGACCATGTTGCACAGAGCCTCACGGTTCCGGAGAGTGGAAACACTTGAAGTGTGTGTGCGTGAGAGTCTGGGAGAAGAGTTCCCTACTTTACTCGGCGAGAGAAACGAACTCGGGCAGCCGCACGTCTCCCACCAGCTCCCAGTGGTAGAATGCTAACACTCCTTCAGCATGTGTGCGTGCAGGCCTAAGTTGCAGGCCCCTCCTTGAAAGGCCCAACACTGTGGAGAAACCGCGCTTTAGCTCCCGCCTGTCCCTAGCGGAGAAGACGCTGTATTCTGTGCGCTGTGCTTGAGAGCCCGGCGAAAGGCTTCCTTATGTAAAACCGAGGGAAAGAAAGGCCAGTGGCGGAGACCCCTCTTGGCTCAGCTCTTGTTCCTGGGGCTAGTACCTTGCCCCAGTGTGCTTGCAGGCCGAGAGCCAACCAACTCAGTCGAGGGAAACACACTGCAGAAAATCCCGACTTCGGCCAGTTTAGGCCTTCCTGAGGGTGGAAACCTTTTGCTGTGTGAATGCGGGCGAGCACTGCCAGGGAGTCCAAAACCATTTTCCGAGGGAGACTGAGGCCGCGGCAGAAGGGAGAACACAACTCCCCACTTGATTCCTGAATCCAGGCCTGCGGCCGCCCCCTTACACATGCAACTCTCATTGCTCGGGTACCAACGCACAGAAACAGTAGGGTAGGGGACCGTGTTGTACAGAGCCTCACTGTTCTCGAGAGTGGAAACACTTGGAGTGTATCTGCGTGAGAGCCTGGGAGAGGAGTCCCCTACTTTGCTGGGTGAGAGAAACGAACTCCGGCAGCCGCACCTCTCCCACCAGCTCTCAGTGGCAGAATGCTAGCATTCCGCCGGCATGTGTGCGTGCAGGCCTAAGTTGCGGGCCCCTCCTTGAAAGGCCCAACACTGTGGAGAAACCGCGCTTTAGCTCCCCTAGTCCCTAGCAGAGAGGAGGCTGTATGCTCGGCGCTGTGCTTGAGAGCCCGGCGAACGGCTTCCCTATGTAAAACCGAGGGAAATAAAGGCCGGTGCTGGAGACGCCTCTCGCCTCAGCTCTTGTTCCTGGGGCTAGTACCCTTGCCCCGGTGTGCTTGCAGGCCGAGAGCCAAACAACTCAGTCGAGGGAAACACACTGTAGAAAATCCCTTCTTCGGCAAGATTAGGCCCTCCTGAGGGTCAAAACCTTTTGTTGTATGTATCCGGGCGAGAACTGCCAGCGAGTCCAAAACCATTTTCCGAGGGAGACTGAGGTCACGGCAGAAGGGAGAACACAACTCCCCACTTGCTTCCTCAAGCCAGCCCAGCGGCCGCCCCCTTGGGAATGCAAGTCTCACTGCTCGCTCACTAAAACAACGTAACAGTACTGTAGCGGAACCCTGTTGTAGATAGCCTCACTGTTGCGGGGAGTGGGAACACCTGGAGTGCCTGTGCGTAAGAGCCTGGCACACGAGTCCCCTAAGTTCCTGGGCGAGAGAAACGGATTCGTGCAGCCGCACCTCGCCCACCAGCTCTAAGGATCAGAATGCTAGCACTCCTCAGGCCTGTGTACGTGCAGGCCTAAGTTGCAGGCCCCACCCTGGAAGGCACAACACTGTAGAGAAAGCGCGCTTTACCTCCCGCCGGTCCGTAGCGGAGAGGTCGCTGTATGCTGTGCACTGTGCTTGAGAGCCCGACGAACGGCTTCCTTAAGTAAAACCGAGGGAAAGAAAGTCCGGTGGCGGAGACGCCTCTCGGCTCACCTCTTGTTCCTGGGGCTAGTAACCTTGCCCCGGTGTGCTTGCAGGCCAAGAGCCGAGTCGAGGGAAACACACTAGAAAATCCCGACTTCGGCCAAATTAGGCCTTCCTGAGGGTGGAAACCTTTGGCTGTGTGAATGCGGGCAAGCACTGCCATCGAGTCCAAAACCATTTTCCGAGGGAGACTGAGGCCGCGGCAGAAGGGAGAACACAACTCCCCACTTGTTTCCTGAAGCCAGGCCTGCGGCCGCCCCCTTTACCATACAACTCTCACTGCTCGCGTACCAACGCAAGGAAACAGTAGGGTAGGGTATCGTGTTGTAGAGCCTCACTGTTCCGGAGAGTGGAAACATTTGGAGTGTGTGTGCGTGAGAGCCTGGTAGAGGAGGCCCCTACGTTACTAGGCGAGAGAAACGAACTCGGGCATCCGCACCTCTCCCACCAGCTCTCAGTGGCAGAATGCTAGCACTCCTCCAACATGAGTGCGTGCAGGCCTATGTTTCAGGACTCTCCTTGAAAGGCCCAACACTGTGGAGAAACCGCGCTTTACCTCCCGCCGGTCTGTAGCGGAGAGGACGCTGTATGCTGTGCGCTGTGCTTGAGAGCCCGGCGAACGGCTTCCTTATGTAAAACTGAGATAAAGAAAGGCCGGTGGCGGAGACGCCTCTCGGCTCAGCTCTTGTTCCTTGGGCTGGTACCCTTGCCACGGTGTGCTCGCAGGCCGATGGCCAAGCAACTAAGTCGAGGGAAATACACTGTAGAAAATCCCGTGTTCGGCCAGATTAGGCCTTCCTGAGGGTGGAAACCTTTTGCTGTATGAATGTGGGCGAGAAGAGCCAGCGAGTCCAAAACCATTTTGCGAGGGAGACTGAGGCCGGGCAGAAGGGAGAACAAAACTCCCCACTTGTTTCCTGAAGCCAGCCCAGCGGCCGCCCCCTGGGTTTGCAGGTCTCACTCCTCGCGTACCAAAACAATTAAGAGTCATGTATGGAAACCGTGTTGTACATAGCCTCACTGTTGCGGGGCGTTGGAACACCTGGAGTGCCTGTGCGTAAGAGCCTGGCAGACGAGTCCCCTAAGTTACTGGGCGAGAGAAACGGATTCGTGCAGCCGCACCTCTCCCACCAGCTCTCAGTATCAGAATGCTAGCACTCCTCCGGCCTGTGTGCGTGCAGGCCTAAGTTGGAGACCCTTCCCGGGAAGGCACAACACTGTGGAGAACCCGCGCTTTAGCTCCCGCCGGTCCCTAGTGGAGAGGACGCTGTATGCTGTTCGCTGTGCTTGAGAGCCCGGCGAACGGCATCCTTATGTAAAACCGAGGAAAAGAAAGGCCGGGGCCGGAGACGCCTCTCGGCTCAGCTGTTGTTCCTGGGGCTAGTACCGTTGCCCCGGGGTGCTTGCAGGCCGAGAGCCAACCTCCAGGTCGAGGGAAGCACACTGTAGAAATTCCTTACTTCGGCTAGACTAGGCTTTCCTGAGGGTGGAAACATTTTGCTGTGTGAATGCGGGCGAGCCCTGCCAGCAAGTCCAAAACCATTTTCCGAGGGAGACTGAGGCCGCGGCAGTGGGAGAACACAACTCCCCACTTGTTTCCTGAAGCCAGGCCAGCGGCTGCCCCCTTGAGTATGGAAGTCTCACTGCTCGCGTACCAACGCATGGAAACAGTAGGGTAGGTTACCGTGCTGTAGAGCCTCACTGTTCCGGAGAGTGGAAACACTTGGAGTGTGTGTGCATGAGAGCCTGAGAGAGGAGTCCCCTACGTTACTGGGCGAGAGAAACGAACTCGGGCAACCGCACCTCTCCCACCAGCTCTCAGTGGCAGAATGCTAGCACTCCTCCAGCATGTGTGCGTGCAGGCCTATGTTTCAGGACTCTCCTTGAAAGGCCCAACACTGTGGAGAAACCGCGCTTTAGCTCCCGCCGGTCCTTATCGGAGAGGACGCTGTATGCTGTGCGCTGTGCTTGAGAGCCTGGCGCACGGCTACCTTGTGTAAAACCGAGGTAAAGAAAGGCCGTTGGCGGAGACGACTCTCGTCTCAGCTCTTGTTCCTGGGGCTCGTACCCTTGCCACGGTGTGCTTCCAGGCCGAGAGCCAAGCAACTAAGTCGAGTGAAACACACTGTAGAAAATCCCGTCTTCGGCCAGATTAGGCCTTCCTGAGGGTGGAAACCTTTTGCTGTATGAATGCGGGCGAGGACTGACAGCGAGACTAAAACCATTTTCCGAGGGAGACTGAGCCCGCGGCAGAAGGGAGAACACAACTCCCCACTTGTTTCCTGAAGTCAGTCCTGCCGCTGCCCACTTGTGCATGCAAGTCTCACTGCTCGCGTACCAACGCAAGGAAACAGTAGGTTAGCGGACCGTGTTTTACAGAGCCTCACTGTTCCCGAGAGTGGAAACACTTGGAATGTGTGTGCGTGAGACCCTGGGAGACGAGTCCACTACGTTATTGGGTGAGAGAAACGAACTCGGGCAGCCGCACCTCTCACACCAGCTCTCAGTGGCAGAATGCTAGCACTCCTCCGGCATGGCTGCGTGCAGGCCTAGGTTGCAGGCCCCTCCTGGGAAGGCCCAACACTGTGGAGAAACCGCGCTTTAGCTCCCGCCGGGCCCTAGCGGAGAGGACGCTGTATGCTGTGCGCTGTGCTTGAGAGTCCGGCGAACGGCTTCCCTATGTAAAACCGAGGAAAAGAAAGGCCAGGGCCGGAGCCGCCTCTCGGCTCAGCTCTTGTTCCTGGGGTTAGTACCGTTGCCCCGGGGTGCTTGCAGGCCGAGAACCAACCACTTAAGTCGAGGGAAGCACACTGTAGAAATTCCTTACTTCGGCTAGACTAGGCCTTCCTGAGGGTGGAAACATTTTGCTGTGTGAATGCGGGCGAGCACTGCCAGCGAGTCCAAAACCATTTTCCGAGGGAGACTGAGGCCGCGGCAGAAGGGAGAACACAACTCCCCACTTGTTTCCTGAAGCCAGGGCAGCGGCTGCCCCCTTGAGCATGCAAGTCCCACTGCTCGTGTACCAACGCAAGGAAACAGTAGGGTAGGGTACCCTGTTGTAGAGCCTCACTGTTCCGGAGAGTGGAAACACCTGGAGTGTGTGTGCGTGAGAGCCTAGTATACGAGTGCCCTACGTTACTGGGCGAGACAAAGGAACTCGGGCAGCCGCACCTCTCCCACCAGCTCTCACTGGCAGAATGCTAGCACTCCTCCTCCATGTGTGCCTACAGGCCTAAGTTGAAGGCCCCTCCTTGAAAGGCACAACACTTTGGAAAAACCGCGCTTTAACTCCCGCCGGTCCCTAGCGGAGAAAATGATGAATGCTGTGCGCTGTGCTTGAGAGCCAGGCGAACGGCTTCTCTATGTAAAACCGAGGGAAAGAAAGGCCGGTGCCGGAGACGCCTCTCGGCTCAGCTCTTGTTCCTGCGTCTAGTAACGTTGCCCCGTTGTGCTTGCAGGCCGAGAGCCAACCACCTTAGTCGAGGAAAACACACTGTAGAAATTCCCGACTTTGGCCAGATTAGGCCTTCCTGAGGGTCTAAAGCTTTTGCTGTGTGAATGGGGGGGGGAATACTGCCAGCGATTCCAAAACCATTTAGCGAGGGAGACTGAGCCCGCGGCAGGAGGGAGAACACAACTCCCCACTTGTTTCCTGAAGCCAGGCCTGCGGCCGCCACCTTTACCATGCAACTCTCACTGCTCGCGTACCAAAGCAAGGAAACAGTAGGGTAGGGGACCGTGTTGTACAGAGCCTCACTGTTCCCGTGAGTGGAAACACTTGGAGTGTGTGTGCGTCAGAGCCTGGGAGACGAGTCCCCTACGTTACTGGGCGAAAGAAACGAACTCGGGCATCCGCACCTCTCCCACCAGCTCTCAGTGGCAGAATGCTAGCACTCCTCCGGCCTGTGTGAGTGCAGGCCTAAGTTACAGGCCCCTCCCTGGAAGGCACAACACTGTGGAGAAACCGCGCTTTACCTCCCGCCGTTGTCTAGCGGAGAGGACGCTGTATGCTGTGCGCTGTGCCTGAGAGTCCGGCAAAGGGCTTCCCTATGTAAAACCGAGGGAAAGAAAGGCCGGTGCCGGAGACGCCTCTCGGCTCAGCTTTTGTTCCTGTGGTGGTACCCTTGCCCCGGTGTGCTTGCAGGCCGAGAGCCAACCTCCTAAGTCCAGGGAACTACACTGTAGAAATTCCTTACTTCGGCCAGACTAGGCCTTCCTGAGGGTGGAAACCTTTTGCTGTGTGAATGCGGGCGAGCACTGCCAGCAAGTCCAAAGCGATTTTCGGAGGGAGACTGAGGCTGCGGCAGAAGGGAGAACACAACTCCCCACTTGTTTCCTGAAGCCAGCCCAGGGCCGCCCCCTTGGGTATTCAAGTCTCACTGCTCGCGTACCAAAACAAAGAAACAGTAGTGTAGGAGAACCGTGTTATAGATAGCCTCATTGTTGTGGGGAGTGGGAACACAGGCAGTGCCTGTGCGTAAGAGCCTGGCATACCAGTCCCCTAAGTTACTGGGCGAGAGAAACGGTTTCGTGAAGCCACACCACTCCCACCATCTCAGTATCAGAATGCTAGCACTCCTCCGGCCTGTGTGTGTGCAGGCCTAAGTTGCAGGCCTCTCTGTGGAAGGCACAACACTGTGGACCGGCGGGAGTTAAAGCGCGGTTTCTCCACAGTGTTGTGCCATTCAAGGAGGGGCCTTCAACTTAGGCCTGCAGGCACACATGGAGGAGGAGTGCTAGCATTCTGCCACTGAGAGCTGGTGGGAGAGGTGCGGCTGCCCGAGTTCGTTTCTCTCGCCCAGTAACGTAGGGGACTCGTCTCCCAAGCTCTCATGCACACACACTCCAAGTGTTTCCACTCTCCGGAGCAGTGAGGCTCTGTACAACACGGTCTCCTACCCCACTGTTTCCTTGCGTTGGTACGCGAGCAGTGAGACTTGCATGGGTAAGGGGGCGGCCGCAGGCCTGGCTTCAGGAAACAAGTGGGGAGTTGTGTTCTCCCTTCTGCCGTGGCCTCAGTCTGCCTCAGAAAATGGTTTTGGACTCGCTGGCAGTGCTCGCCCGCATTCACACAGCAAAAGGTTTCGACTCTCAGGACGGCCTAATCTGGCCGAAGACGGGATTTTCTACAGTGTGTTTCCCTCGACTTAGGTGCTTGGCTCTCGGCCTGCAAGCACACCGGGGCAACGTTACTAGACGCAGGAACAAGAGCTGAGCCGAGAGGCGTCTCCGACACCGGCCTTCCTTTCCCTCGGTTTTCCATAAGGAAGCCGTTCGCCGGGCTCATAAGCACAGCGCACAAAATACAACTTTTTCGCCCCTAGGGACCGGCGGGAGCTAAAGCGCGGTTTCTCCACAGGGTTGGGCCTTTCAAGTAGGGTCCTTCAACTTAGGCTTAGAGGCAAACATGCGGCAGGAGTGCTACCATTCTGCCACTGAGAGCTGGTGGGAGAGGTGCGGCTACCGAGTTCGTTTCTCTCGCCCTATAACGTAGTGGACACATCTCCCAGGCTCGCATGCACACACACTCCAAGTGTTTCCACTCTCCGGAACACTGAGGCTCTGTACAACCCGGTACCCTACCCTACTGTTTCCGTGCGTTGTTTCGCGAGCAGTGAGTCTTGCATGGTCAAGGGGGCGGCCTCAGGCCTGACTTTAGGAAACAAGTGGGGAGTTGTGTTCTCCCTTCTGCCGCGGCCTCAGTCTCCCTCCGAAAATCGTTTTGGACTTGCTGGCAGAGCTCGCCCGGATTCACACAGCAAAAGGTTTCCACCCTCAGGAAGGCCTAGTCTGGCCGAAGTAAGGAATTTCTACAGTGTGGTTCCCTGGACTTAGGAGGTTGGCTCTCGGGCTACAAGCACACCGGGGCAAGGGTACTACCTCAGGAACAAGAGCTGAACCCAGAGGCGTCTCCGGCACCGGCCTTTCTTTCCCTCGATTTTACATAGGGAAGCCGTTCGCCGGACTCTCAAGCACAGCGCACAGCATACAGCTTCCTCTCCGCTAGGGACCGCCGTGAGCTAAAGCGCGGTTTCTCCACAGTGTTGTGCCTTCCAGGGAGGGGCCTTCAACGCAGGCCTGCACGCACACAGGCCGGAGGAGTGCTAGCATTCTGATCCTGAGAGCTGGTGGGAGAGGTGCGGCTGCACGAATCCGTTTCTCTCGCCCAGGAACTTAGGGGACTCGTATGCCAGGCTCTTACGCACAGGCACTGCCTGTGTTCCCACTCCCCACAACGATGAGGCTATCTATAACACGGTTCTCCCACAGTACGGTTTCCTTGTTTTGGTACGCGAGCAGTGAGACTTGAATACCCAAGGGGGCGGCCCTAGGCTGGCTTCAGGAAACAAGTGGGGAGTTGTGTTCTCCCTTCTGCCGCGGCCTCAGTCTCCCTCGGAAAATCGTTTTGGACTTGCTGGCAGAGCGCGCCCGGATTCACACAGCAAAAGGTTTCCACACTCAGGAAGGCCTAGTCTGGCCGAAGTAAGGAATTTCTACAGTGTGGTTCCCTGGACTTAGGAGGTTGGCTCTCGGGCTGCAAGCACACCGGGGCAAGGGTACTACCTCAGGAACAAGAGCTGAGCCCAGAGGCGTCTCCGGCACCGGCCTTTCTTTCCCTCGGTTTTACATAGGGAAGACGTTCGCCGGACTCTCAGGCACAGCGCACAGCATACAGCGTCCTCTCCGCTAGGGAACGGCGGGAGGTAAAGTGCGGTTTCTCCACAGTGTTGTGCCTTCCAGGGAGGGGCCTGCAACTTAGGCCTGCACGCACACATGCCGAAGGAGTGCTACCATTCTACCACTGAGGGCTGGTGGGAGACGTGCGGCTGCCCGTGTCCGTTTCACTCGCCCAGTAAAGTAGGGGACTCGTCTTCCGGGCTCTCACGCACACACACTCCAAGTGTTTCCACTCTCTGGAACAGTGAGGCTCTGTACAACACGGTCCCTTACCTTACTGTTTCCTTGCGTTGGTACGCGAGCAGTGAGACTTGCATGCTCAAGGGGGCGGCCGCTGGGCTGGCTTCAGGAAAGAAGTGGGGAGTTGTGTTCTCCCTTGTACCGCAGCCTCAGGCTCCCTCGAAAATGGTTTTGGACTCGCTGGCAGTGCTCGCCCGCATTCACAGAGCAAAAGGATTCCCCCCTCAGGAAGGCCAAATTGGCCGAAATCGGTGTTTTCTGCAGTGTGTTTCCACCGAGTGAGTTGGTTGGCTCTCGGCCTGCAAGTACACCGGGGCAAGGGTACTAGCCACAGGAACAAGAGCTGAGCCGAGAGGCGTATCCGACACCGGCCTTCCATTCCCTCAGTGTTTTTTTTTTAATTTTTTTAATTGTTATGTTAATCACCATATATTACATCATTAGTTTTTGTTGCAGTGTTCCATGATTCATTGTTTGTTCATAACACCCAGTGCTCCATGCAGAACGTGCCCTCCTCAATACCCATCACCAGGCTAACACATGCCCCTACCACCCTCCCCTATCGAATCCTCAGTTTGTTTTTCAGAGTCCATCATCTCTCATGGTTCTTCTCCCCTCTGACATACTCCCCTTCCCTTCCTCTCCTGTTATCTTCTTCTTTTTCTTTCTTCTTAAAATATGTTGCGTTATTTGATTCAGAAGTACAGATCTGTGATTCAACAGTCTTGCACAATTCAGAGCGCTCACCGTAGCACATACCCTCCCCAATGTCTATCACCCAGCCACCCCATCTCTCCCACACCCACCACTCCAGTAACACTCAGTTTGTTTCCTGAGATTAAGAATTCCTCATATCAGTGACGTCATGCGATACGTGTCTTTCTCTGATTGACTTATTTCACTCAACATAACACCCTCCAGTTCCATCCACGTCGTTGCAAATGGGAAGATCTCATTCCTTTGACGGCTGCATAATATTCCATTGTGAATATATACCACGTCTTCTTTATCCGTTCATCTGTCGCTGGACATCTTGGCTCTTTCCACAGTTTGGCTATTGTGGACATTGCTGCTATAAACACTGGGGTACACGTACCCCTTCCGGTCCCTACATTTGTAACGTTCTGGTAAATCCCCTGTAGTGCAATTGCTGGCTCGAACAGTAGCTCGAATTTCAACTGTTTGAGGAACCTCGATACTGTTTTCCAGAGAGGTTGCAGCAGCTTGCATTCCCACCAACAGTGGAGGAGGGTTCCCCTTTCTCCACATCCCCGCCATCTGTCGTTCCCTGACTTGTTAATTTTAGCCATTCTGACGGGTGTGAGGTGGTATCTCATTGAGGGTTTGATTTGGATTTCCCTCATGCCGAGCGATGTTGAGCACTTTTTCATGTGCCTGTTGGCCATTTGGATGTCTTCTTTGGAAAAATGTCTGTTCATGTCTTTGGCCCATTTCTTGATTGGATTATATGTTCTTTGGGTGTTGAGTTTTATAATTTATTTATAGATTTTGGATACTAGCCCTTTATCTGATATGTCATTTGCAAATATTTTCTCCCCTTCTATCGGGTGTCTTTTGGTTTTGTGGACTGTTTCTTTAGCTGTGCAAAAGCTTTTTTTTTAAATTTTTTATTGTTATGTTAAGCACCATGTATTAGAATATTAGTTTTGGTGCAGTGTTCCATGATTCATTGTTTGTTCATAACACCCAGTGCTCCATGCAGGACGTGCCCTCCTCAATACGTATCCATCACCAGGCTAACCTAAACCCCTACCGTCCTCCCCGCTAGAACCCTCACTTTGTTTTTCAGAGTCCGCCAGCTGTCATGGTTCGTCTCCCCCTCTGACATACTCCCCTTCTCTTCCTCTCCTGTTATCTTCTTCTTTTCCTTTTCTTAAAATATGTTGCGTTATTTGTTTCAGAAGTACAGATCTGTGATTCAACAGTCTTGCACAATTCACAGCGCTCACCGTAGCACATACCCTCCCCAAAGTCTATCACCCAGCCACCCCATCCCTCCCACCCCCAACCACTCCAGTAACACTCAGTTTGTTTCCTGAGATTAAGAATTCCTCATATCAGTGAGGTCATGCGATACATGTCTTTCTCTGATTGACTTATTTGACTCAACATTAACACCCTCCAGTTCCATCCATGTCTTTGGAAATGGCAACATCTCATTCCTTGTGATGGCTGCATAATATTCCATTGTGTATATATACCACTTCTTCTTTATCCATTCATCTGTCAAGGGACATCTTGGCTCTTTCCACAGTTTGGCTATTTTGGACATTGCTGCTATAAACTTTGGGGTACACGTACACCTTCGGGTCCCTACATTTGTATCTTTGTGGTGAATACCCAGTAGTCAATTGCTGGATCGAACGCTGGTTCTAAAGTCAACTCTTTGAGGATCCTCCATACTGTTTTCCAGAGTGGTTGCACCAGCTTGCATTCCCACCAACAGTGCAGGAGGGTTCCCGTTTCTCCATATCCCCGCCAACATCTGTCGTTCCCTGACTTGTTAATTTTAGCCATTCTGACGGGTGTGAGGTGGTATCTCATTGAGGTTTTGATTTGGATTTCCCTGATACCGAGCTATGTTGAGCACTTTTTCATGGGCCTGTTGGCCATTTGGATGTCTTCTTTGAAAAAATATCTGTTCATGTCTTCTGCCAATTTCTTCATTAGATTATGTGTTCTTTGGGTGTTGAGTTTGATAAGTTCTTTATCGATTCTGGATACTAGCCCTTTATCTGATATGTCATTTGCACATAGTTTCTCCCATTCTCTCGGTTGTCTTTTGGTTTTGTGGACTGTTTCTTTTGCTGTGCAAAATCTTTTTTTTTTTAAATTTTTTATTGTTATGTGAATCACCATATATTACATCATTAGTTTTTGGTGCACTGTTCCATGATTAATTGTTTGTTCATAACACCCACTGCTCCATGCAGAACGTGCCCTCCTCAATACCCATCACCAGGCTAACCGATCCTCCTACCCCCCTCCCCTCTAGAACCCTCAGTTTGTTTTTCAGAGTCCATCATCTCTCATGGTTCGTCTCCCCGTCTGACATACTCCCCCTCTCTACATCTCCTGTTATCTACTTCTTTTTCTATTTTCTTAAAATTTGTTGCGTTATTTGATTCAGAAGTACAGATCTGTGATTCAACAGTCCTGCACAATTCACAGCGCTCACCGTGGCACATACCCTACCCAATGTCTATCACCCAGCCAACCCATCCATCCCACCCCCAACCACTCCATTCAAACAGTTTCTTTCCTGAGATAAAAAATTCCTCATATCAGTGAGGTCATGCGATAGGTGTCTTTCTCTGATTGACTTATTTCACTCAACATAACACCCTCCAGTTCCATCCACGTCGTTGCAAATGGCAAGATCTCATTCCTTTTGACGGCTGCATAATATTCCATTGTGTATATATAGCACTTCTTCTTTATCCGTTCATCTGTCCATGGACATCTTGGCTCTTTCCACAGTTTGGCTATTGTGGACATTGCTGCTATAAACGTTGGGGTACACGTACCCGCTCGGGTCCCTACATTTGTATCTTTGTGGTAAATACCCAGTAGTGCAATTGCTGGATCGAATGGTAGCTCTAATTTCAACTGTTTGAGGAACCTCCATACTGTTTTCCAGAGTGGTGGCCCCAGCTTGCATTCCCACCAACAGTGTAGAGGGTTCCCCTTTCTCCACATGCCCGCCAACATCTGTCGTTCCCTGACTTGTTAATTTCAGCCATTCTGACGGGTGTGAGGTGGTATCTCATTGAGGTTTTCATTTGGATTTCCCTGATGCCGAGCGATGTTGAGCACTTTTTCATGTGCCTGTTGGCGATTTGGATGTCTTCTTTGGAAAAATGTCTGTTCATGTCTTCGGCCCATTTCTTGATTGGATTATTTGTTCTTTGAGTGTTGAGTTTGATAAGTTCTTTATAGATTATGGATACTAGCCCTTTTTCTGTTATGTCATTTGCACATATTTTCTCCCCTTCTTTCGGTTTTCTTTTGGTTTTGTGGACTGTTTCTTTTGCTGTGCAAAAGCTTTTTTATTGTTATGTTAATCACCATATATTACATCATTAGGTTTTGGTGCAGTGTTCCATGATTCATTGTTTGTTCATAACACCCAGTGCTCCATGCAGAACGTGCCCTCCTCAATGCCCATCACCAGGCTAAACCAAACCGGTACCCCCGCTCCCCTCTAGAACCCTCACTTTCTTTTTCAGAGTGCATCATCTCTCATGGTTCGTCTCCCCCTCTGTGATACTCCCCTTCAGTTCCTCTCCTGTTATCTTCTTCTTTTTCTTTTTTCTTAAAATATGTTGCGTTATTTTTTTCAGAAGTACAGATCTGGGATCCAACAGTGTGCACAATTCACAGCGCTCACCGTAGCACATGCCCTCCCCAATGTCTATCCCCCAGGCACACCATCCGTCCCAACCCCAACCACTCCAGTAACACTCAGTTTGTTTCCTAAGATTAAGAACTCCTCATATCAGTGAGGTCATGCGATAGGTGTCTTTCTCTGATTGACTCATTTCACTCAACATAACACCCTCCAGTTCCATCCACATCGTTGCAAATGGCAAGATCTCATTCCTTTTGACGGCTGCATAATATTCCCTTGGGTATATATACCAGTTCTTCTTTATCCATTCATCTGTCCATGGACATCTTGGCTCTTTCCACAGTTTGGCTATTGTGGACATTGCTGCTATAAACTTTGGGGTACACGTACCCCTTCGGGTCTCTACATTTGTATCTTTGTGGTAAATACCCTTTAGTGCAATTGGTGGATCGAACGGTAGCTCAAATTTCAACTGTTTGAGGAACCTCCATACTGTTTTCCAGAGTGCTTACACCAGCTTGCCTCCCCATCAGCAGTGTAGGAGGGTTCCCCTTTCTCCACTTCCCGCCAACATCTGTCATTCCCTGACTTGTTATTTTTAGCCATTCTGACGGGTGTGAGGTGGTATCTCATTGTGGTTTTGATTTGGATTTCCCTCATGCCGAGCGATGTTGAGCACTTTTTCATGTGCCTATTGGCCATTTGGAGGTCTTCTTTGGAAAAATGTCTGTTCATGTCTTCGGCCCATTTCTTGATTGGATTATTTGTTCTTTGGGTGTTGAGTTTGATAAGTTCTTTATGGATTTTGGAGACTAGCCCTTTATCTGATATGTCATTTGTAAATATTTTCTCCCTTTCTGTCCGGTGTCTTTTGGTTTCGTGGACTGTTTCTTTAGGTGTGCAAAAGCTTTTTTTTAAATTTTTTATTGTTATCTTAATCACCATATATTACATCATTAATTTTTCGTACAAAGTTCCATGATTCATTGTTTGTTCATAACACCCAGTGCTCCATGCAGAACGTGCCCTCCTCAATACCCATCACCAGGATAACCCAAACCCCTCCCGCCCTCCCCTCTAGACCCTCCCTTTGTTTTTCAGAGTCCATCATCTGTCATGGTTCGTCTCCCCCTCTGACATACTCCCCTTCTCTTCCTCTCCTGTTATCTTCTTCTTTTTCTTTTTCTTAAAATATTTTGCGTTATTTGTTTCAGAAGTACAGATCTGTGATTCAACAGTCTTGCACAATTCACAGCGCTCACCGTAGCACATACCGTCCCCATTGTCTATCACCCAGCCACCCCATCCCTCCCACCCACAACCACTGCAGTAACACTCAGTTTGTTTCCTGAGATTAAGAATTCCTCATATCAGTGCGGTCATGCGATACGTGTCTTTCTCTGATTGACTTATTTCACTCAACATAACACCCTACCGTTCCATCCACGTCTTTGCAAATGGCAACATCTCATTCCTTTTGAAGGCTGCATAATATTCCATTGTGTATATATAACACCTCTTCTTTATCCATTGATCTGTCGATGGACATCTTGGCTCTTTCCACAGTTTGGCTATTGTGGACATTGCTGCTATAGACTTTGGGGTACACGTACCCCTTCGGGTCCCTACATTTGTATCTTTGTGTTAAATACCCAGTAGTCAATTGCTGGATCGAACGGTAGCACTAATTTCAACTATTTGAGGATCCTCCATACTGTTTTCCTGAGTAGTTGCACCAGCTTGCATTCCAACCAACAGTGGAGGAGGGTTCTCCTTTCTCCACATCCCTGCCAACATCTGTCGTTCCCTGACTGGTTAATTTTAGCGATTCTGACGGGTGTGAGGTGGTATCTCATTGAAGTTTTGATTTGGATTTCCCTGATACCGAGCTATGTTGAGCACTTTTTCATGTGCCTGTTGGCCATTTGGATGTCTTCTTTGAAAAAATGTCTGTTCATGTCTTCTGCCAATTTCTTCATTGGATTATGTGTTCTTTGGGTGTCGAGTTTGATAAGTTCTTGATCGATTTTGGATACTAGCCCTTTATCTGATATGTCATTTGCACATATTTCCTCCCATTCTCTCGGTTGTCTTTTGGTTTTGTGGACTGTTTCTTTTGCTGTGCAAAATCTTTTTATTTTGAATTTTTTTATTGTTATGTTAATCACCATATATTACATCATTAGTTTTTGGTGCACTGTTCCATGATTAATTGTTTGTTCATAAAACCCACTGCTCCATGCAGAATGTGCCCTCCTGACTACCCATCACCAGGCTAACCGATCCCCCTACCCCCCTCCCCTCTAGAACCCTCAGTTTGTTTTTCAGAGTCCATCATCTCTCATGGTTCGTCTCCCCGTCTGACATACTCCCCCTCTCTTCATCTCCTGTTATCTACTTCTTTTTTTCTATTTTCTTAAAATATGTTGCGTTATTTGATTCAGAAGTACAGATCTGTGATTCAACAGTCTTGCACAATTCACAGCTCTCACCGTGGCACATACCCTCCCCAATGTCTATCACCCAGCCAACGCATCCCTCCCAGCCCCAACCACTCCATTCAAACAGTTTCTTTCCTGAGATTAAAAATTCCTCATATCAGTGAGGTCATGCGATAGGTGTCCTTCTCTGATTGACTTATTTCACTCAACATAACACCCTCCAGTTCCATCCGCGTCGTTGCAAATGGCAAGATCTCATTCCTTTTGATGGCTGCATAATATTCCATTGTGTATATACACCACTTCTTCTTTATCCGTTCATCTGTCGATGGACATCTTCGCTCTTTCCACAATTTACCTATTTTGGACATTGCTGCTATAAACATTGGGGTACACGTACCCGTTCGGGTCCCTACATTTGTATCTTTGTGGTAAATGCCCAGTAGTGGAATTGCTGGATCGAACGGTAGCTCTAATTTCAACTGTTTGAGGATCCTCCATAGTGTTATCCAGAGTGGTTGCACCAGCTTGCCTTCCCACCAACAGTGGAGGAGGGTTCCCCTTTCTCCACATGCCCGCCAACATCTGTCGTTCCCTGACTTGTTAATTTTAGCCATTTTGACGGGTGTGAGGTGGTATCTCATTGAGGTTTTGATTTGGATTTCCCTGATGCCGAGCGATGTTGAACACTTTTTCATGTGCCTGTTGGCCATTTGGATGTCTTCTTTGGAAAAATGTCTGTTCATATCTTCGGCCCCTTTTTTGATTGGATTATATGTTCTTTGGGTGTTGAGTTTTACATGGTAGTTATAGATTTTGGATACTAGCCCTTTATCTGATATGTCATTTGCAAATATTTTCTCCCATTCTGTCGGGTGTCTTTTGGTTTTGTGGACTGTTTCTTTAGCTGTGCAAAAGCTTTTTTTAAAATTTTTATTGTTATATTAAGCACCATATATTACATCATTAGTTTTTCGTGCAGTGTTCCATGATTCATTGTATGTTCATAACACCCAGTGCTCCATGCAGAACGTGCCCTCCTCAATACCCATCACCAGGCTAACCCAAACACCTACCGTCCTCCCCGGTAGAACCCTCACTTTGTTTTTCAGAACCCATCAACTGTCATGGTTCGTCTCCCCCTCTGACATACGCCCCTTCTCTTCCTCTCCTGTTATCTTCTTCTTTTCCTTTTTCTTAAAATATGTTTCGTTATTTGTATCTGAAGTACAGATCTGTGATTCAACAGTCTTGCACAATTCACAGCGCTCACCGTGGCACATACCCTCCCCAATGTCTATGACCCAGCCAACACATCCCTCCCACCCCCAACCACTCCATTCAAACAGTTTGTTTCCTGAGATGAAAAATTCCTCATATCAGTGAGGTCATGCGATACGTGTCTTTCTCTGATACACTTATTTCACTCAACATAACACCCTCCAGTTCCATCCACGTCATTGCAAATGGCAAGATCTCATTCATTTTGACGGCTGCATAATATTCCATTGTGTATACATACTACCTCTTCTTTATCCATTCATCTGTCGATGGACATCATGGCTCTTTCCACAGTTTGGCTATTGTGGACATTGCTTCTATAAACATTGGGGTACACGTACCCCTTCGGGTCCCTACATTTGTATATTTGTGGTAAATACCCAGTAGTGCAATTGCTGGATCGAACGGTAGCTCTAATTTCAACTGTTTGAGGAACCTCCATACTGTTTTCCAGAGTGGTTGCACCAGCTTGCATTCCCACCAACAGTTTAGGAGGTTTCCCCTTTCTCCACATGCCCGCCAACATCTGTCGTTCCCTGACTTGTTAATTTTAGACATTCTGACGGGTGTGATATGGTAACTCATTGAGGTTTTGAATTGGATTTCCCTGATGCCGAGCGATGTTGAGCACTTTTTCATATGCCTGTTGGCGATTTGGATATCTTCTTTCGAAAAATGTCTGTTCATGTCTTCTGCCCATTTCTTGATTGGATTATTTGTTCTTTGGGTGTTGAGTTTGATAAGTTCTTTATAGATTTTGGCTACTAGCCCTTTATCTGTTATGTCATTTGCACATATTTTCTCCCATTTTGTCGGTTGCCTTTTGGTTTTGTGGACGGTTTCCTTTGCTGTGCAAAAGCTTTTTTTTATTGTTATGTTAATCACCATATATTACATCATTAGTTTTTGGTGCAGTGTTCCATGATTCATTAATTGTTGATAACACCCAGTGCTCCATGCAGAACGTTCCCTCCTCAATACCCATCACCAGGCTAACCCAAAACCCTACCCCCCTCCCCTCTAGAACCCTCACTTTCTTTTTCAGAGTGCATCATCTCTCATGGTTCATCTCCCCCTATGTGATACTCCCCTTCAGTTCCTCTACTGTTATCTTCTTCTTTTTCTTTTTTCTTAAAATATGTTGCGTTATTTGTTTCAGAAGTACAGATCTGTGATTCAACAGTGTGCACAATTCACAGCGCTCACCGTAGCACATACACTGCCCATTGTCTATCACCCAGCCACCCCATCCCTCCCACCCCCAACCACTTCAGTAACACTCAGTTTGTTTCCTAAGATTAAGAATTCCTCATATCAGTGAGGTAATGCGATACGTGTCTTTCTCTGATTGACTCATTTCACTCAACATAACACCCTCCAGTTCCATCCACGTCGTTGCTAATGGCAAGATCTCATTCCTTTTGACGGCTGCATAATATTCCCTTGTGTATATATGCCACTTCTTCTTTATCCATTCATCTATCGATGGACATCTTGGCTCTTTCCACAGTTTGGCTATTGTGGACATTGCTGCTATAAATTTTGGGGTACACGTACCCCGTCGGGTCCCTACATTTGTATCTTTGTTCTAAATACCCTTTAGTGCAATTGCTGGATCGAACGGTACCTCTAATTTCAACTGTTTGAGGAACCTCCATACTGTTTTCCAGAGTGGTTACACCAGCTTGCCTTCCCACCAACGGTGGAGGAGGGTTCCCCTTTCTCCACATCCCCGCCAACATCTGTCGTTTCCTGACTTGTTAATTTTAGCCATTCTGACGGGTGTGAGGTGGTATCTCATTGAGGTTTTGATTTGGATTTCCCTGATGCCGAGCGATGTTGAGCACTTTTTCATGTGCCTGTTGGCCATTTGGAGGTCTTCTTTGGAAAAATGTCTGTTCATGTCTTCGGCCCATTTCTAGATTGGATTATTTGTTCTTTGGGTGTTGAGTTTGATATGTTCTTTATAGATTTTGGATACTACCCCTTTATCTGATATGTCATTTGCAAATATTTTCTCCCATTCTTTCGGTTGTCTTTTGGTTTTGTGGACTGTTTCTTTTGCTGTGCAAAAGCTTTTTTTATTGTAATGTTAATCACCATATATTACATCATTAGTTTTTGGTGCAGTGTTCCATGATTCATTGTTTGTTCCTAACACCCAGTGCTCCATGCAGAACGTGCCCTCCTCAATACCCATCCCCAGGCTAATCCATCCCCCTACCCCCCTCCCCTCTAGAACCCTCACTTTGTTTTTCAGAGTGCATCATCTCTCATGGTTCGTCGCCCCTCTGTGATACTCCCCTTCAGTTCCTCTACTGTTATCTTCTTCTTTTTCACTTTTCTTAAAATATGTTGCGTTATTTTTTTCAGAAATACAGATCTGTGATTCAACAGTGTGCACCATTCACAGCACTCACCGTAGCACATAACTTCCCCAATGTCTATCACCCAGCCACCCCATCCGTCCCACCCCCAAACACTCCAGTGACACTCAGTTTGTTTCCTAAGATTAAGAATTCCTCATATCAGTGAGGTCATGCGATACGTGTCTTTCTCTGATTGACTCATTTCACTCAACATAACACCCTCCAGTTCCATCCACGTCGTTGAAAATGGCAAGATCTCATTCCTTTTGACGGCTGCATAATATTCCCTTGTGTATATATACCACTTCTTCTTTATCCATTCATCTGTCGATGAACATCTTGGCTCTTTCCACAGTTTGGCTACTGTGGACATTGCTGCTATAAACTTTGGGGTACACGTACCCCTTCGGCTCCCTACATTTGTATCTTTGTGGTAAATACCCTTTAGTGCAATTCCTGGATCGAACGGTAGCTCTAATTTCAACTGTTTGAGGAACCTCCATACTGTTTTCCAGAGTGCTTACACCAGCTTGCCTTCCCACCAACAGTTGAGGAGTGTTCCCCTTTCTCCACATCCCCGCCAAGATCTGTCGTTCCCTGGCTTGTTAATTTTAGCCATTCTGACGGGTGTGAGGTGGTATCTCATTGACGTTTTGATTTGGATTTCCCTCATACCGAGCGATGTTGAGCACTTTTTCATGTGCCTGTTGGCCATTTAGATGTCTTCTTTGAAAAAATGTCTGTTCATGTCTTCTGCCAATTTCTTCATTGGATTATGTGTTCTTTGGGTGTTGAGGTTGATAAGTTCTTTATCGATTTTGGATACTAGCCCTTTATCTGACATGTCATTTGTAAATGTTTTCTCCCAATCTCTCGGTTGTCTTTTGGTTTTGTGGACTGTTTCTTTGGCTGTGCAAAATCTTTTTTTTTTAATTTTTTTATTGTTATGTTAATCACCATATATTACATCATTAGTTTTTGGTGCACTGTTCCATGATTAATTGTTTGTGCATAACACACACTGCTCCATGCCGAACGTGCCCTCCTCAATACCCATCACCAGGCTAACCGATCCCCCTACCCCCCTCCCCTCTAGAACCCTCAGTTTGTTTTTCAGAGTCCATCATCTCTCACGGTTCGTCTCCCCGTCTGACATACTCCCCTTCTCTTCATCTCCTGTTATCTACTTCTTTTTCTATTTTCTTAAAATATGTTGCGTTAATTGATTCAGAAGTACAGATCTGTGATTCAACATTCTTGCACAATACACAGCGCTCACCGTGGCACATACCTCCCCAATGTCTATCACCCAGCCAACCCATCCCGCCCACCCCCAACCACTCCATTCAAACAGTTTGTTTCCTGAGATTAAAAATTCCTCATATCAGTGAGGTCATGCAATAGGTGTCTTTCTCTGATTGACTTATTTCACTCAACATAACACCCTCCAGTTCCATCCCCGTCGTTGCAAATGGCAAGATCTCATTCATTTTGACGGCTGCATAATATTCCATTGTGTATATATACCACTTCTTCATTATCCGTTCATCTGTCGATGGACATCTTGGCTCTTTCCACAATTTGGCTATTTTGGACATTGCTGCTATAAACATTGGGGTACACGTACCCGTTCGGGTCCCTACATTTGTATCTTTGTGGTAGATACCCAGTAGTGCAATTGCTGGAGCGAGCGGTAGCTCTAATTTCAACTGTTTGAGGAACCTCCATAATGTTTTCCAGAGTGGTGGCCCCAGCTTGCATTCCCACCAACAGTGGAGGAGGGTTCCCCTTTCTCCACATCCCCGCCAACATCTGTCGTTCCCTGACTTGTTAATTTTAGCCATTCTGACGGGTGTGAGGTCGTATCTAATTGAAGTTTTGATTTGGATTTCCCTGATGCCGAGCGATGTTGAGCACTTTTTCATGTGCCTGTTGGCCATGTGGATGTCTTCTTTGGAAAAATGTCTGTTCATGTCTTCTGCCCATTTCTTGATTAGATTATATGTTCTTTGCGTGTTGAGTTTGGTAAGTTGTTTATAGATTTTTATACTACCCATTTATCTGATATGTCATATGCAAATATTTTCTCCCATTCTGTCGTTTGTCTTTTGGTTTTGTGGACTCTTTCTTTTGCTGTGCAAAAGCTTTATTTTTATTTTTTTATTGTTATGTTAAGCACCATATATTACATCATTAGTTTATGGTGCAGTGTTCCATGATTCATTGTGTGTTCATAACACCCAGTGCTCCGTGGGGAACGTGCCCTCCTCAATACCCATCACCTGGCTAACCCATCCCCCTACCCATTCCCCTCTAGAACCCTCAGTTTGTTTTTCAGAGTCTATCATCTCTCATGGTTCGTCTCCCCCTCTGACATACTCCCCTTCTCTTCTTCTCCTGTTATCTTCTTCTTTTCCTTTTTTCTTAAAATATGCTGCGTTATTTGATTCAGAAGTACAGATCTGTGATTCAACAGTCTTGCACAATTCACAGCGCTCAGCGTAGCACATACCCTCCCCAATGTCTCTCACCCAGCCACCCCATTCCTCACACCCCCAACCACTCCAGTAACACTCTGTATCCGGAGATTAAGGATTCCTCATATCAGTGAGGTCATGCGATACGTGTCTTTCTCTGATTGACTTATTTCACTCGACAAAACACCCTCCAGTTCCATCCACGTCGTTGCAAATGGCAAGATCTCATTCATTTTGACGGCTGCATAATATTCCATTGTGTATATATACCACCTCTTCTTTATCCATTCATCTGTCGATGGACATCTTGGCTCTTTCCACAGTTTGGCTATTGTGGACATTGCTGCTATAAACATTGGGGTACACGTACCCCTTCGGGTCCCTAGATTTGTATCTTTCTGTTAAATACGAGGTAGTGCAATTGCTGGATCGAACGGTAGCTCTAATTTCAACTGTTTTAGGAACCTCCATACTGTTTTACAGAGTGCTTACAGCAGCTTGCATTCCCACCAACAGTTTAGGAGGTTCCCCCTTTCTCCACATGCCCGCCAACATGTGTCGTTCCCTGACTTGTTAATTTTAGCCATTCTGACGGGTGTGATATGGCATCTCATTGAGGTTTTGATTTGGATTTCCCTGATGCCGAGCGATGTTGAGCACTTTTTCATGTGCCTGTTGGCGATTTGGATATCTTCTTTGGAAAAATGTCTGTTCATGTCTTCTGCCCATTTCTTGATTGGATTATTTGTTCTTTGGGTGTTGAGTTTGATAAGTTCCTTAGAGATTTTGGATACTAGCCCGTTATCTGTTATGTCATTTGCACATATTTTCTCCCATTCTGTCGGTTGTCTTTTGGTTTTGTGGACTGTTTCTTTTGCTGTGGAAAAGCTTTTTTTTATTGTTATGTTAATCACCATATATTACATCATTAGTTTTTGGTGCAGTGTTCCATGATTCATTGTTTCTTCATAACACCCAGTGCTCCATGCAGAACGTGCCCTCCTCAATACCCATCTCCAGGCTAACCCAAACCCCTACCCCCCCCCTCTAGAACCCTCACTTTCTTTTTCAGAGTCCATCATCTCTCATGGTTCGTCTCCCCCTCTGTGATACTCCCCTTCAGTTCCTCTCCTGTTATCTTCTTCTTTTACGTTTTTCTTAAAATATGTCACGTTATTTGTTTCAGAAGTACAGATCTGTGATTCAACAGTGTGCCCAAATCACAGCGCTCACCGTAGCACATACCCTCCCCAATGTCTATCACCCAGCCACCCCATCCCTCCCACCCCCAACCACTCCAGTAACACTCAGTTTGTTTCCTAAGATTAAGAATTCCTCATATCAGTGAGGTCATGCGATACGTGTCTTTCTCTGAGTGACCTATTTCACTCAACATAACACCCTCCAGTTCCATCCACGTCATTGCAAATGGCAAGATCTCATTCCTTTTGACGGCTTCATAATATTCCCTTGTGTATATATACCACTTCTTCTTTATCCATTCATCTGTCGATGGACATCTTGGCTCTTTCCACAGTTTGGCTATTGTGGACATTGCTGCTATAAACTTTGGGGTACACGTACCCCTTCGGGTCCCTACATTTGTATCTTTGTGGTAAATACCCAGTAGTCAATTCCTGGATCGAACGGTAGCTCTAATTTCAACTCTTTGAGGAACCTCCATACTGTTTTCCAGAGTGCTTAAACAAGCTTGCCTTCCCACCAACAGTGTAGGAGGGTTCCCCTTTCTCCACATCCCCGCCAACATCTGTCGTTCCCTGACTTGTTAATTTTAGCCATTTGGACGGGTGTGAGGTGGTATCTCATTGAGGTTTTCATTTGGATTTCCCTCATGCCCAGCGATGTTGAGCACTTTTTCATGTGCCTATTGGCCATTTGGAGGTCTTCTTTGGAAAAATGTCTCTTCATGTCTTCGGCCCATTTCTTGATTGGATTATTTGTTCTTTGGGTGTTGAGTTTGATAAGTTCTTTATAGATTTTGGATACTACTCCTTTATCTGATATGTCATTTGCAAATATTTTCTCCCATTCTGTCGGTTGTCTTTTGGTTTTGTGGACTGTTTCTTTTGCTGTGCAAAAGATTTTTTAATTGTTATGTTAATCACCATAGATTACATCATTAGTTTTTGGTGCAGTGTTCCATGATTCATTGTTTGTTCATAACACCCAGTCCTCCATGCAGAATGTGCCCTCCTCAATACCCATCACCAGGCAAACCCGAACCCCTACCGCCCTCCCCTCTAGAACCCTCATTTTGTTTTTCAAAGTCCATCATCTGTCATGGTTCGTCTCCCCCTCTGACATACTCCCCTTCTCTTCCTCTCCTGTTATCTTCTTCTTTTTCTTTTTCTTAAAATATGTTGCTTTATTTGTTTCAGAAGTACAGATCTGTGATTCAACAGTCTTGCACAATCGACAGCACTCACCGTAGCACATACCCTCCCCAATGTCTATCACCCGGCCACCCCATCCCTCCCACCCACAACCACTCCAGTAAAACCCAGTTTGTTTCCTGAGATTAAGAATTCCTCATATCAGTGAGGTGATGCGATACATGTCTTTCTCTGATTGACTTATTTCACTCAACATAACACCCTCGAGTTCCGTCTACGTCTTTGCAAATGGCAACATCTCATTCCTTTAGAAGGCTGCATAATATTCCATTGTGTATATATACCACCTCTTCTTTATCCATTCATCTGTCGATGGACATCTTGGCTCTTTCCACAGTTTGGCTATTGTGGACATTGCTGCTATACACTTTGGGGTACACGTACACCTTCGGGACCCTACATTTGTATCTTTGTGTTAAATACCCAGTAGTCAATTGCTGGATCGAACGGTAGCGCTAATTTCAACTGTTTGAGGATCCTCCATAGTGTTTTCCAGAGTGGTTGCACCAGCTTACATTTCCATCAACAGTGTAGGAGGGTTCCCCTTTCTCCACATCCCCGCCAACATCTGTCGTTCCCTGACTTGTTACTTTTAGCCATTCGGACGGGTGTGAGGTGGTATCTCATTGAGGTTTTGATTTGGATTTCCCTGATACCGAGCTATGTTGAGCACTTTTTCATGGTCCTGTTGGCCATTTGGATGTCTTCTTTGAAAAAATGTCTGTTCATGTCTTCTGCCAATTTCTTCATTGGATTATATGTTCTTTGGGTGTTGAGTTTGATAAGTTCTTTATCGATTTTGGATACTAGCCCTTTATCTGATATGTCATTTGCACATATTTTCTCCCATTCTGTCGGTTGTCTTTTGGTTTTGTGGACTGTTTCTTTTGCTGTGCAAAATCTTTTTTTTTAAATTTTTTTATTGTTATGTTAATCACCATATATTACATCATTAGTTTTTGGTGCACTGTTCCATGATTAATTGTTTGTTCATAACACCCACTGCTCCATGCAGAACGTGCCCTCCTCAATACCCATCACCAGGCTAACCGATCCCCATACCCCCCTCCCCTCTAGAACCCTCAGTTTGTTTTTCAGAGTCCATCATCTCTCATGGTTCATCTCCCCGTCTGAAATACTCCCCCTCTCTTCATCTCCTGTTATCTATTTCTTTTTTTCTATTTTCTTAAAATATGTTGCGTTATTTGATTCAGAAGTACAGATCTGTGATTCAACAGTCTTGCACAATTCACAGCGCTCACCGTGGCACATACCTCCCCAATGTCCATCACCCAGCCAACCCATCCCTCCCAGCCCCAACCACTCCATTCAAACAGTTTCTTTCCTGAGATTAAAAATCCCTCATATCAGTGAGGTCATGCGATAGGTGTCTTTCTCTGATTGACTTATTTCACTCAACATAACACCCTCCAGTTCCATCCGCGTCGTTGCAAATGGCAAGATCTCATTCATTTTGACGGCTGCATAATATTCCATTGTGTATATATACCACTTCTTCATTATCCGTTCATCTGTCGATGGACATCTTGGCTCTTTCCACAATTTGGCTATTTTGGACATTGCTGCTATAAACATTGGGGTACACGTACCCGTTCGGGTCCCTACATTTGTATCTTTGTGGTAGATACCCAGTAGTGCAATTGCTGGAGCGAGCGGTAGCTCTAATTTCAACTGTTTGAGGAACCTCCATAATGTTTTCCAGAGTGGTGGCCCCAGCTTGCATTCCCACCAACAGTGGAGGAGGGTTCCCCTTTCTCCACATCCCCGCCAACATCTGTCGTTCCCTGACTTGTTAATTTTAGCCATTCTGACGGGTGTGAGGTCGTATCTAATTGAAGTTTTGATTTGGATTTCCCTGATGCCGAGCGATGTTGAGCACTTTTTCATGTGCCTGTTGGCCATGTGGATGTCTTCTTTGGAAAAATGTCTGTTCATGTCTTCTGCCCATTTCTTGATTAGATTATTTGTTCTTTGCGTGTTGAGTTTGGTAAGTTGTTTATAGATTTTTATACTACCCATTTATCTGATATGTCATATGCAAATATTTTCTCCCATTCTGTCGTTTGTCTTTTGGTTTTGTGGACTCTTTCTTTTGCTGTGCAAAAGCTTTATTTTTATTTTTTTATTGTTATGTTAAGCACCATATATTACATCATTAGTTTATGGTGCAGTGTTCCATGATTCATTGTGTGTTCATAACACCCAGTGCTCCGTGGGGAACGTGCCCTCCTCAATACCCATCACCTGGCTAACCCATCCCCCTACCCATTCCCCTCTAGAACCCTCAGTTTGTTTTTCAGAGTCCATCATCTCTCATGGTTCGTCTCCCCCTCTGACATACTCCCCTTCTCTTCTTCTCCTGTTATCTTCTTCTTTTCCTTTTTTCTTAAAATATGCTGCGTTATTTGATTCAGAAGTACAGATCTGTGATTCAACAGTCTTGCACAATTCACAGCGCTCAGCGTAGCACATACCCTCCCCAATGTCTCTCACCCAGCCACCCCATTCCTCACACCCCCAACCACTCCAGTAACACTCTGTATCCGGAGATTAAGGATTCCTCATATCAGTGAGGTCATGCGATACGTGTCTTTCTCTGATTGACTTATTTCACTCGACAAAACACCCTCCAGTTCCATCCACGTCGTTGCAAATGGCAAGATCTCATTCATTTTGACGGCTGCATAATATTCCATTGTGTATATATACCACCTCTTCTTTATCCATTCATCTGTCGATGGACATCTTGGCTCTTTCCACAGTTTGGCTATTGTGGACATTGCTGCTATAAACATTGGGGTACACGTACCCCTTCGGGTCCCTAGATTTGTATCTTTCTGTTAAATACGAGGTAGTGCAATTGCTGGATCGAACGGTAGCTCTAATTTCAACTGTTTTAGGAACCTCCATACTGTTTTACAGAGTGCTTACAGCAGCTTGCATTCCCACCAACAGTTTAGGAGGTTCCCCCTTTCTCCACATGCCCGCCAACATGTGTCGTTCCCTGACTTGTTAATTTTAGCCATTCTGACGGGTGTGATATGGCATCTCATTGAGGTTTTGATTTGGATTTCCCTGATGCCGAGCGATGTTGAGCACTTTTTCATGTGCCTGTTGGCGATTTGGATATCTTCTTTGGAAAAATGTCTGTTCATGTCTTCTGCCCATTTCTTGATTGGATTATTTGTTCTTTGGGTGTTGAGTTTGATAAGTTCTTTAGAGATTTTGGATACTAGCCCGTTATCTGTTATGTCATTTGCACATATTTTCTCCCATTCTGTCGGTTGTCTTTTGGTTTTGTGGACTGTTTCTTTTGCTGTGGAAAAGCTTTTTTTTATTGTTATGTTAATCACCATATATTACATCATTAGTTTTTGGTGCAGTGTTCCATGATTCATTGTTTCTTCATAACACCCAGTGCTCCATGCAGAACGTGCCCTCCTCAATACCCATCTCCAGGCTAACCCAAACCCCTACCCCCCCCCTCTAGAACCCTCACTTTCTTTTTCAGAGTCCATCATCTCTCATGGTTCGTCTCCCCCTCTGTGATACTCCCCTTCAGTTCCTCTCCTGTTATCTTCTTCTTTTACGTTTTTCTTAAAATATGTCACGTTATTTGTTTCAGAAGTACAGATCTGTGATTCAACAGTGTGCCCAAATCACAGCGCTCACCGTAGCACATACCCTCCCCAATGTCTATCACCCAGCCACCCCATCCCTCCCACCCCCAACCACTCCAGTAACACTCAGTTTGTTTCCTAAGATTAAGAATTCCTCATATCAGTGAGGTCATGCGATACGTGTCTTTCTCTGAGTGACCTATTTCACTCAACATAACACCCTCCAGTTCCATCCACGTCATTGCAAATGGCAAGATCTCATTCCTTTTGACGGCTTCATAATATTCCCTTGTGTATATATACCACTTCTTCTTTATCCATTCATCTGTCGATGGACATCTTGGCTCTTTCCACAGTTTGGCTATTGTGGACATTGCTGCTATAAACTTTGGGGTACACGTACCCCTTCGGGTCCCTACATTTGTATCTTTGTGGTAAATACCCAGTAGTCAATTCCTGGATCGAACGGTAGCTCTAATTTCAACTCTTTGAGGAACCTCCATACTGTTTTCCAGAGTGCTTAAACAAGCTTGCCTTCCCACCAACAGTGTAGGAGGGTTCCCCTTTCTCCACATCCCCGCCAACATCTGTCGTTCCCTGACTTGTTAATTTTAGCCATTTTGACGGGTGTGAGGTGGTATCTCATTGAGGTTTTCATTTGGATTTCCCTCATGCCCAGCGATGTTGAGCACTTTTTCATGTGCCTATTGGCCATTTGGAGGTCTTCTTTGGAAAAATGTCTCTTCATGTCTTCGGCCCATTTCTTGATTGGATTATTTGTTCTTTGGGTGTTGAGTTTGATAAGTTCTTTATAGATTTTGGATACTACTCCTTTATCTGATATGTCATTTGCAAATATTTTCTCCCATTCTGTCGGTTGTCTTTTGGTTTTGTGGACTGTTTCTTTTGCTGTGCAAAAGATTTTTTAATTGTTATGTTAATCACCATAGATTACATCATTAGTTTTTGGTGCAGTGTTCCATGATTCATTGTTTGTTCATAACACCCAGTCCTCCATGCAGAATGTGCCCTCCTCAATACCCATCACCAGGCAAACCCGAACCCCTACCGCCCTCCCCTCTAGAACCCTCATTTTGTTTTTCAAAGTCCATCATCTGTCATGGTTCGTCTCCCCCTCTGACATACTCCCCTTCTCTTCCTCTCCTGTTATCTTCTTCTTTTTCTTTTTCTTAAAATATGTTGCTTTATTTGTTTCAGAAGTACAGATCTGTGATTCAACAGTCTTGCACAATCGACAGCACTCACCGTAGCACATACCCTCCCCAATGTCTATCACCCGGCCACCCCATCCCTCCCACCCACAACCACTCCAGTAAAACCCAGTTTGTTTCCTGAGATTAAGAATTCCTCATATCAGTGAGGTGATGCGATACATGTCTTTCTCTGATTGACTTATTTCACTCAACATAACACCCTCGAGTTCCGTCTACGTCTTTGCAAATGGCAACATCTCATTCCTTTAGAAGGCTGCATAATATTCCATTGTGTATATATACCACCTCTTCTTTATCCATTCATCTGTCGATGGACATCTTGGCTCTTTCCACAGTTTGGCTATTGTGGACATTGCTGCTATACACTTTGGGGTACACGTACACCTTCGGGACCCTACATTTGTATCTTTGTGTTAAATACCCAGTAGTCAATTGCTGGATCGAACGGTAGCGCTAATTTCAACTGTTTGAGGATCCTCCATAGTGTTTTCCAGAGTGGTTGCACCAGCTTACATTTCCATCAACAGTGTAGGAGGGTTCCCCTTTCTCCACATCCCCGCCAACATCTGTCGTTCCCTGACTTGTTACTTTTAGCCATTCGGACGGGTGTGAGGTGGTATCTCATTGAGGTTTTGATTTGGATTTCCCTGATACCGAGCTATGTTGAGCACTTTTTCATGGGCCTGTTGGCCATTTGGATGTCTTCTTTGAAAAAATGTCTGTTCATGTCTTCTGCCAATTTCTTCATTGGATTATATGTTCTTTGGGTGTTGAGTTTGATAAGTTCTTTATCGATTTTGGATACTAGCCCTTTATCTGATATGTCATTTGCACATATTTTCTCCCATTCTGTCGGTTGTCTTTTGGTTTTGTGGACTGTTTCTTTTGCTGTGCAAAATCTTTTTTTTTTAATTTTTTTATTGTTATGTTAATCACCATATATTACATCATTAGTTTTTGGTGCACTGTTCCATGATTAATTGTTTGTTCATAACACCCACTGCTCCATGCAGAACGTGCCCTCCTCAATACCCATCACCAGGCTAACCGATCCCCATACCCCCCTCCCCTCTAGAACCCTCAGTTTGTTTTTCAGAGTCCATCATCTCTCATGGTTCATCTCCCCGTCTGAAATACTCCCCCTCTCTTCATCTCCTGTTATCTATTTCTTTTTTTCTATTTTCTTAAAATATGTTGCGTTATTTGATTCAGAAGTACAGATCTGTGATTCAACAGTCTTGCACAATTCACAGCGCTCACCGTGGCACATACCTCCCCAATGTCCATCACCCAGCCAACCCATCCCTCCCAGCCCCAACCACTCCATTCAAACAGTTTCTTTCCTGAGATTAAAAATCCCTCATATCAGTGAGGTCATGCGATAGGTGTCTTTCTCTGATTGACTTATTTCACTCAACATAACACCCTCCAGTTCCATCCGCGTCGTTGCAAATGGCAAGATCTCATTCATTTTGACGGCTGCATAATATTCCATTGTGTATATATACCACTTCTTCATTATCCGTTCATCTGTCGATGGACATCTTGGCTCTTTCCACAATTTGGCTATTTTGGACATTGCTGCTATAAACATTGGGGTACACGTACCCGTTCGGGTCCCTACATTTGTATCTTTGTGGTAGATACCCAGTAGTGCAATTGCTGGAGCGAGCGGTAGCTCTAATTTCAACTGTTTGAGGAACCTCCATAATGTTTTCCAGAGTGGTGGCCCCAGCTTGCATTCCCACCAACAGTGGAGGAGGGTTCCCCTTTCTCCACATCCCCGCCAACATCTGTCGTTCCCTGACTTGTTAATTTTAGCCATTCTGACGGGTGTGAGGTCGTATCTAATTGAAGTTTTGATTTGGATTTCCCTGATGCCGAGCGATGTTGAGCACTTTTTCATGTGCCTGTTGGCCATGTGGATGTCTTCTTTGGAAAAATGTCTGTTCATGTCTTCTGCCCATTTCTTGATTAGATTATTTGTTCTTTGCGTGTTGAGTTTGGTAAGTTGTTTATAGATTTTTATACTACCCATTTATCTGATATGTCATATGCAAATATTTTCTCCCATTCTGTCGTTTGTCTTTTGGTTTTGTGGACTCTTTCTTTTGCTGTGCAAAAGCTTTATTTTTATTTTTTTATTGTTATGTTAAGCACCATATATTACATCATTAGTTTATGGTGCAGTGTTCCATGATTCATTGTGTGTTCATAACACCCAGTGCTCCGTGGGGAACGTGCCCTCCTCAATACCCATCACCTGGCTAACCCATCCCCCTACCCATTCCCCTCTAGAACCCTCAGTTTGTTTTTCAGAGTCCATCATCTCTCATGGTTCGTCTCCCCCTCTGACATACTCCCCTTCTCTTCTTCTCCTGTTATCTTCTTCTTTTCCTTTTTTCTTAAAATATGCTGCGTTATTTGATTCAGAAGTACAGATCTGTGATTCAACAGTCTTGCACAATTCACAGCGCTCAGCGTAGCACATACCCTCCCCAATGTCTCTCACCCAGCCACCCCATTCCTCACACCCCCAACCACTCCAGTAACACTCTGTATCCGGAGATTAAGGATTCCTCATATCAGTGAGGTCATGCGATACGTGTCTTTCTCTGATTGACTTATTTCACTCGACAAAACACCCTCCAGTTCCATCCACGTCGTTGCAAATGGCAAGATCTCATTCATTTTGACGGCTGCATAATATTCCATTGTGTATATATACCACCTCTTCTTTATCCATTCATCTGTCGATGGACATCTTGGCTCTTTCCACAGTTTGGCTATTGTGGACATTGCTGCTATAAACATTGGGGTACACGTACCCCTTCGGGTCCCTAGATTTGTATCTTTCTGTTAAATACGAGGTAGTGCAATTGCTGGATCGAACGGTAGCTCTAATTTCAACTGTTTTAGGAACCTCCATACTGTTTTACAGAGTGCTTACAGCAGCTTGCATTCCCACCAACAGTTTAGGAGGTTCCCCCTTTCTCCACATGCCCGCCAACATGTGTCGTTCCCTGACTTGTTAATTTTAGCCATTCTGACGGGTGTGATATGGCATCTCATTGAGGTTTTGATTTGGATTTCCCTGATGCCGAGCGATGTTGAGCACTTTTTCATGTGCCTGTTGGCGATTTGGATATCTTCTTTGGAAAAATGTCTGTTCATGTCTTCTGCCCATTTCTTGATTGGATTATTTGTTCTTTGGGTGTTGAGTTTGATAAGTTCTTTAGAGATTTTGGATACTAGCCCGTTATCTGTTATGTCATTTGCACATATTTTCTCCCATTCTGTCGGTTGTCTTTTGGTTTTGTGGACTGTTTCTTTTGCTGTGGAAAAGCTTTTTTTTATTGTTATGTTAATCACCATATATTACATCATTAGTTTTTGGTGCAGTGTTCCATGATTCATTGTTTCTTCATAACACCCAGTGCTCCATGCAGAACGTGCCCTCCTCAATACCCATCTCCAGGCTAACCCAAACCCCTACCCCCCCCCTCTAGAACCCTCACTTTCTTTTTCAGAGTCCATCATCTCTCATGGTTCGTCTCCCCCTCTGTGATACTCCCCTTCAGTTCCTCTCCTGTTATCTTCTTCTTTTACGTTTTTCTTAAAATATGTCACGTTATTTGTTTCAGAAGTACAGATCTGTGATTCAACAGTGTGCCCAAATCACAGCGCTCACCGTAGCACATACCCTCCCCAATGTCTATCACCCAGCCACCCCATCCCTCCCACCCCCAACCACTCCAGTAACACTCAGTTTGTTTCCTAAGATTAAGAATTCCTCATATCAGTGAGGTCATGCGATACGTGTCTTTCTCTGAGTGACCTATTTCACTCAACATAACACCCTCCAGTTCCATCCACGTCATTGCAAATGGCAAGATCTCATTCCTTTTGACGGCTTCATAATATTCCCTTGTGTATATATACCACTTCTTCTTTATCCATTCATCTGTCGATGGACATCTTGGCTCTTTCCACAGTTTGGCTATTGTGGACATTGCTGCTATAAACTTTGGGGTACACGTACCCCTTCGGGTCCCTACATTTGTATCTTTGTGGTAAATACCCAGTAGTCAATTCCTGGATCGAACGGTAGCTCTAATTTCAACTCTTTGAGGAACCTCCATACTGTTTTCCAGAGTGCTTAAACAAGCTTGCCTTCCCACCAACAGTGTAGGAGGGTTCCCCTTTCTCCACATCCCCGCCAACATCTGTCGTTCCCTGACTTGTTAATTTTAGCCATTTGGACGGGTGTGAGGTGGTATCTCATTGAGGTTTTCATTTGGATTTCCCTCATGCCCAGCGATGTTGAGCACTTTTTCATGTGCCTATTGGCCATTTGGAGGTCTTCTTTGGAAAAATGTCTCTTCATGTCTTCGGCCCATTTCTTGATTGGATTATTTGTTCTTTGGGTGTTGAGTTTGATAAGTTCTTTATAGATTTTGGATACTACTCCTTTATCTGATATGTCATTTGCAAATATTTTCTCCCATTCTGTCGGTTGTCTTTTGGTTTTGTGGACTGTTTCTTTTGCTGTGCAAAAGATTTTTTAATTGTTATGTTAATCACCATAGATTACATCATTAGTTTTTGGTGCAGTGTTCCATGATTCATTGTTTGTTCATAACACCCAGTCCTCCATGCAGAATGTGCCCTCCTCAATACCCATCACCAGGCAAACCCGAACCCCTACCGCCCTCCCCTCTAGAACCCTCATTTTGTTTTTCAAAGTCCATCATCTGTCATGGTTCGTCTCCCCCTCTGACATACTCCCCTTCTCTTCCTCTCCTGTTATCTTCTTCTTTTTCTTTTTCTTAAAATATGTTGCTTTATTTGTTTCAGAAGTACAGATCTGTGATTCAACAGTCTTGCACAATCGACAGCACTCACCGTAGCACATACCCTCCCCAATGTCTATCACCCGGCCACCCCATCCCTCCCACCCACAACCACTCCAGTAAAACCCAGTTTGTTTCCTGAGATTAAGAATTCCTCATATCAGTGAGGTGATGCGATACATGTCTTTCTCTGATTGACTTATTTCACTCAACATAACACCCTCGAGTTCCGTCCACGTCTTTGCAAATGGCAACATCTCATTCCTTTAGAAGGCTGCATAATATTCCATTGTGTATATATACCACCTCTTCTTTATCCATTCATCTGTCGATGGACATCTTGGCTCTTTCCACAGTTTGGCTATTGTGGACATTGCTGCTATACACTTTGGGGTACACGTACACCTTCGGGACCCTACATTTGTATCTTTGTGTTAAATACCCAGTAGTCAATTGCTGGATCGAACGGTAGCGCTAATTTCAACTGTTTGAGGATCCTCCATAGTGTTTTCCAGAGTGGTTGCACCAGCTTACATTTCCATCAACAGTGTAGGAGGGTTCCCCTTTCTCCACATCCCCGCCAACATCTGTCGTTCCCTGACTTGTTACTTTTAGCCATTCGGACGGGTGTGAGGTGGTATCTCATTGAGGTTTTGATTTGGATTTCCCTGATACCGAGCTATGTTGAGCACTTTTTCATGGTCCTGTTGGCCATTTGGATGTCTTCTTTGAAAAAATGTCTGTTCATGTCTTCTGCCAATTTCTTCATTGGATTATATGTTCTTTGGGTGTTGAGTTTGATAAGTTCTTTATCGATTTTGGATACTAGCCCTTTATCTGATATGTCATTTGCACATATTTTCTCCCATTCTGTCGGTTGTCTTTTGGTTTTGTGGACTGTTTCTTTTGCTGTGCAAAATCTTTTTTTTTAAATTTTTTTATTGTTATGTTAATCACCATATATTACATCATTAGTTTTTGGTGCACTGTTCCATGATTAATTGTTTGTTCATAACACCCACTGCTCCATGCAGAACGTGCCCTCCTCAATACCCATCACCAGGCTAACCGATCCCCATACCCCCCTCCCCTCTAGAACCCTCAGTTTGTTTTTCAGAGTCCATCATCTCTCATGGTTCATCTCCCCGTCTGAAATACTCCCCCTCTCTTCATCTCCTGTTATCTATTTCTTTTTTTCTATTTTCTTAAAATATGTTGCGTTATTTGATTCAGAAGTACAGATCTGTGATTCAACAGTCTTGCACAATTCACAGCGCTCACCGTGGCACATACCTCCCCAATGTCCATCACCCAGCCAACCCATCCCTCCCAGCCCCAACCACTCCATTCAAACAGTTTCTTTCCTGAGATTAAAAATCCCTCATATCAGTGAGGTCATGCGATAGGTGTCTTTCTCTGATTGACTTATTTCACTCAACATAACACCCTCCAGTTCCATCCGCGTCGTTGCAAATGGCAAGATCTCATTGCTTTTGACGGCTGTATAATATTCCGTTGTGTATATACACCAGTTCTTCTTTATCCGTTCATCTGTCGATGGACATCTTCGCTCTTTCCACAATTTACCTATTTTGGACATTGCTGCTATAAACATTGGGGTACACATACCCGTTCGGGTCCCTACATTTGTATCTTTGTGGTAAATACCCAGTAGTGCAATTGCTGGATCGAATGGTAGCTCTAATTTCAACTGTTTGAGGATCCTCCATACTGTTTTCCAGAGTGGTTGCACCAGCTTGCCTTCCCACTAACAGTGTAGGAGGGTTCCCCTTTCTCCACTTCCCGCCAACATCTGTCATTCCCTGACTTGTTAATTTTAGCCATTCTGACGGGTGTGAGGTGGTATCTCATTGAGGTTTTGATTTGGATTTCCCTCATGCCCTGCGATGTTGAGCACTTTTTCATGTGCCTATTGGCCATTTGGAGGTCTTCTTTGGAAAAATGTCTGTTCATGTCT
Organism: Eumetopias jubatus; assembly: GCF_037043125.1. Lineage (NCBI taxonomy): Eukaryota > Metazoa > Chordata > Mammalia > Carnivora > Otariidae > Eumetopias > Eumetopias jubatus. Next base: position 446,064 of record NW_028274932.1, on the reverse strand, counting down.
TCGGCCCATTTCTTGATTGGATTATTTGTTCTTTGGGTGTTGAGGTTGATAAGTAGTTTATGGATTTTGGAGACTAGCCCTTTATCTGATATGTCATTTGCAAATATTTTCTCTCATTCTGTCGGTTGTCTTTTGGTTTTGTGGACTGTTTCTTTTGCTGTGCAAAAGCTTTTTTTTATTGTTATGTTAATCACCATATATTACATCATTAGTTTTTGGTGCAGTGTTCCATGATTCATTGTTTGTTCATAACACCGAGCGCACCATGCAGAACGTGCCCTCCCCAAAACCCTTCTCCAGGCTAACCCAAACCCCTACCGCCCTCCCCTCTAGAACCCTCACTTTGTTTTTCAGAGTCCATCATCCTTCATGGTTCGTCTCCCCCTCTGACATACTCCCCTTCTCTTCCTCTCCTGTTATCTTCTTCTTTTACTTTTTCTTAAAATATGTTGCTTTATTTGTTTCAGAAGTACAGATCTGTGATTCAACAGTCTTGCACAATTCATAACGCTCACCGTAGCACATACTCTCCCCAATATCTATCACCCAGCCACCCCATCCCTCCTACCCCCAACCACTCCAGTAACACTCAGTGTTTTTCCTGAGATTAAGAATTGCTCATATCAGTGAGGTCATGCGATACATGTCTTTCTCTGATTGACTTATTTCACTCAACATAACACCCTCCAGTTCCATCCACGTCTTTGCAAATGGCAACATCTCATTCCTTTTGAAGGCTGCATAGCATTCCATTGTGTATATATACCACCACTTCTTTATCCATTCGTCTGTCGATGGACATCTTGGCTGTTTCCACAGTTTGGCTATTGTGGACATTGTTGCTATAAACATTGCGGTACACGTACCCCTTCGGGTCCCTACATTTCAAACTTGTGTTAAATACCCAGTAGTCAATTGCTGGGTCGAATTGTAGCACTAATTTCAACAGTTTGAGGATCCTCCATAGTGTTTTCCAGAGTGGTTGCACCAGCTTGCATTCCCACCAACAGTGTAGGAGGGTTCCCCTTTCTCCACAACCCCGCCAAAATCTGTCTTCACTGACTTGTTAATTTTAGCCATTCTGACGGGTGTGAGGTGGTATCTCATTGAGGTTTTGATTGATTTCCCTGATGCCGAGCGATGTTTAGCACTTTTTCTTGTGCCTGTTGGCCATGGATGTCTTCTTTGGAAAAATGTCTGTTCATGTCTTCGGCCCATTTCTTGATTGGATTATTTGTTCTTTGGGTGTTGAGTTTGATAAGTTCTTTATACATTTTGGATACTAGCCCTTTATCTGCTATGTCATTTGTCAATATTTTCTCCCATTCTGTCGGGTGTCTTTTGGTTTTGTGGACTGTTTCTTTAGCTGTGGAAAAGCTTTTTTTTAAATTTTTTATTGTTATGTTAATCACCATATATTACATCATTAGTTTTTCCTACAGTATTCCATGATTCATTGTTTGTTCATAACACCCAGTGCTCCATGGAGAACGTGCCCTCCTCAATACCCATCACCAGGATAACCCAAACCCCTCCCGCCCTCCCCTCTAGACCCTCCCTTTGTTTTTCAGAGTCCATTATCTCTCATGGTTCGTGTCCCCCACTGACATACTCCCCTTCTCTTCCTCTCCTGTTATCTTCTTTTTCTTTTTCTTAAAATATGTTGCGTTATTTGTTTCAGAAGTACAGATCTGTGATTCAATAGTCTTGCACAATGCACAGCGCTCACCATAGCACATACCGTCCCCATTGTCTATCACCCAGCCACCCCATCCCTCCCACCCACAACCACTCCAGTAACACTCAGTTTGTTTCCTGAGATTAAGAATTCCTCATATCAGTGAGGTCATGCAATACGTGTCTTTCTCTGATTGACTTATTTCACTCAACATAACACCCTACCGTTCCATCCACGTCTTTGCAAATGGCAACATCTCATTCCTTTTGAAGGCTGCATAATATTCCATTGTGTATATATACCACATCTTCTTTATCCATTCATCTGTCGATGGACATCTTGGCTCTTTCCACAGTTTGGCTATTGTGGACATTGCTGCTATAGACTTTGGGGTACACGTACCCCTTCGGGTCCCTACATTTGTATCTTTGTGTTAAATACCCAGTAGTCAATTGCTGGATCGAACGGTAGCACTAATTTCAACTGTTTGAGGATCCTCCATACTGTTTTCCAGAGTGGTTGCACCAGCTTGCATTCCCACCAACAGTGGAGGAGGGTTCCCCTTTCTCCACATCCCCGCCAACATCTGTCGTTCCCTGACTTGTTAATTTTAGCCATTCTGACGGATGTGAGGTGGTATCTCATTGAGGTTTTGATTTGGATTTCCCTGATGCCGAGCGATGTTGAGCACTTTTTCATGTGCCTGTTGGCCATTTGGATGTCTTCTTTGGAAAAATGTCTGTTCATATCTTCGGCCCCTTTCTTGATTGGATTATATGTTCTTTGGGTGTTGAGTTTTATAAGTTAGTTATAGATTTTGGATACTAGCCCTTTATCTGATATGTCATTTGCAAATATTTTCTCCCATTCTGTCGGGTGTCTTTTGGTTTTGTGGACTGTTTCTTTAGCTCTGCAAAAGCTTTTTTTTAAATTTTTTATTGTTATGTGAAGCACCATATATTACATCATTAGTTTTTCATGCAGTGTTCCATGATTCATTGTTTGTTCATAACACACAATGCTGCATGCAGAACGTGCCCTACTCAGTACCCATCACCAGGCTAACCGATCCCCCTACCCCCCTCCCCTCTAGAACCCTCAGTTTGTTTTTCAGAGTCCATCATCTCTCATGGTACTTCTCCCCGTCTGACATACTCCCCCTCTCTTCGTCTCCTGTTATCTAATTCTTTTACTTTTTTCTTAAAATATGTTGCGTTATTTGATTCAGAAGTACAGATCTGTGATTCAACAGTGTTGCACAATTCACAGCGCTCACCGTGGCACATATCCTCCCCAATGTCTATGACCCAGCCAACCCATCCCTCCCACCTCCAACCACTCCATTCAAACAGTTTGTTTTCTGAGATTAAAAATTCCTCATATCAGTGAGGTCATGCGATACGTGTCTTTCTCTGATTGACTTATTTCACTCAACATAACACCCTCCAGTTCCATCCACGTCGTTGCAAATGGCAAGATCTCATTCATTTTGACGGCTGCTTAATATTCAATTGTGTATATATACCACCTCTTCTTTATCCATTCATCTGTCGATGGACATCTTGGCTCTTTCCACAGTTTGGCTATTGTGGACATTGCTGCTATAAACTTTGGTGTACAAGTACCCCTTCGGGTCCCTACATTTGTATCTTTGTGTTAAATACCCAGTAGTCAATTGCTGGATCGAACGGTAGCACTACTTTCAACTGTTTGAGGATCCTCCATACTCTTTTCCAGAGTGGTTGCACCAGCTTGCATTCCCACCAACAGTGGAGGAGGGTTCCCCTTTCTCCACATCCCCGCCAAAATCTGTCGTTCCCTGACTTGTTAACTTTAGCCATTCTGACGGGTGTGAGGTGGTATCTCATTGAGGTTTTGATTTGGATTTCCCTGATGCCGAGCAATGTTGAGCACTTTTTCATGTGCCTGTTGGCCATTTGGATGTCTTCTTTGGAAAAATGTCTGTTCATATCTTCGGCCCATTTCTTGATTGGATTATTTGTTCTTTGGCTGTTGAGTTTGATAAGTTCTTTATAGATTTTGGATACTAGCCCTTTATCTGATATGTCATTTGCAAATATTTTCTCCAATTCTTTCGGTTGTCTTTTCGTTTTGTGGAGTGTTTGTTTTGCTGTGCAAAAGCTTTTTTTTATTGTTATGTTAATCACCATATATTACATCATTAGTTTTTGGTGCAGTGTTCCATGATTCATTGTTTCTTCATAACACCCAGTGCTCCATGCAGAACGTGCCCTCCTCAATACCCATCACCAGGCTAACCCAAACCCCTACCCCCTCCCCTCTAGAGCCCTCACTTTGTTTTTCAGAGTCCATCATCTCTCATGGTTCGTCTCCCCCTCTGACATACTCCCCTTCTCTTCCTCTCCTGTTATCTTCTTCTTTTCCTTTTTCTTAAAATATGTTGCGTTTTTCCTTTCAGAAGTACATATCTGTGATTCAACAGTCTTGCACAATTCACAGCGCTCACCGTAGCACATACTCTCCCCAATGTCTATCACCCAGCCACCCCATCCCTCCCACCCCCAACCACTCCAGTAACACTCAGTTTGTTTCCTGAGATTAAGAATTCCTCATATGAGTGAGTCATGCGATACATGTCTTTCTCTGATTAACTTATTTCACTCAACATAACACCCTCCAGTTCCATCCACGTCTTTGCAAACGGCAACATCTCATTCCTTTTGAAGGCTGCATAATATTCCATTGTGTATATATACCACCTCTTCTTTATCCATTCATCTGTCGATGGACATCTTGGCTCTTTCCACAGTTTGGCTATTGTGGACTTTGCTGCTATAAACTTTGGGGTACACGTACCCCTTCCGGTCCCTACATTTGTATCTTTGTGTTAAGTACCCAGTAGTCAATTGCTGTATCGAACGGTAGCACTAATTTCAAGTGTTTGAGGATCCTCCATACTGTTTTCCAGAGTCGTTTCACCAGCTTGCATTCCCACCAACAGTGGAGGCGGGTTCCCCTTTCTCCACATCCCCGCCAACATCTGTCGTTCCCTGACTTCTTAATTTTAGCCATTCTGACGGGTGTGAAGTGGTATCTCATTGAGGTTTGTTTTGGATTTCCCTGATGCCGAGCGTTGTTGAGCACTTTTTCATGTGCCTGTTGGCCATTTGGATGTCTTCTTTGGAAAAATGTCTGTTCATTTCTTCGGCCCATTTCTTGATTGGATTATTTGTTCTTTGGGTGCTGAGTTTGATAAGTTCTTTATAGATTTGGGATACTAGCCCTTTATCTGATATGTCATTTGCCAATATTTTCTCCCATTCTCTCGGTTGTCTTTTGGGTATGTGGAGTGTTTGTCTTGCTGTGCATAAGCTTTTTTCTTAATTGTTATGTTAATCATAACATAACAATGATATATTACATCATTCTTTTTTGGTGCAGTCTTCCATGATTCATTGTTTGTTCATAACACCCAGTGCTCCATGCAGAATGTGCCCTCCTCAATATCCATCACCAGGCTAACCCATCCCCCTAACCCCCTCTCCTCTAGAACCCTCAGTTTGGTTCTCAGAATCCATAATCTCTCATGGTTCGTCTCCCCCTTTGAAATACTCCCCTTCTCTTCCTCTCCTGTTATCTTCTTCTTTTATTTTTCTTAAAATATGTTGCGTTATTTGTTTCAGAAGTACAGATCTGTGATTCAACAATCTTGCACAATTCACAGCGGTCACCATAGCACATACCCTCCCCAATGTCTATCACCCAGCCACCCCATCCCTCCCACCCCAACCATTCCAGTATCAATGAATAATGGAACACTGCACGAGAAACTAATGATGTAATATGTAGTGATTAACATAACATTAAAAAATAAAAAAAAAGCTTTTGCACAGCAAAAGAAACAGTCCACAACCCCAAAAGACAACCGACAGCATGGGAGAAAATATTTACAAATGACATATCAGATAAAGGGCTAGTATACAAAATCTATAAAGAACTTATGAAACTCAACACCCAAAGATCAAATAATCCAATCAAGAAATGGGCAGAAGACATGAGGAGACATTTTTCCAAAGAAGACATCCAAATGGCCAACAGGCACATGAAAAAGTGCTCAACATCGCTCGGCATCAGGGAAATCCAAATCAAAACCTCAATGAGATTCCATATCACACCCGTCAGAATGGCTAAAATTAACAAGTCAGGGAACGACAGATGTTGGCGGGCATGTGGAGAAAGGGGAAACCTCCTACACTGTTGGAGGGAATGCAAGCTGGTGCAACCACTCTAGAAAACAGTATGGAGGTTCCTCAAACAGTTGAAATTAGAGCTATCGTTTGATCCAGCAATTGCACTACTGGGTATTTACCCCAAATATACAAATGTAGGGACCCGAAGGGGTACGTGTACCCCAATGTTTATAGCAGCAATGTCCACAATAGCCAAACTGTGGAAAGAGCCAAGATGTCCATCGACAGATGAATGGATAAAGAAGTGGTGGTATATATACACAATGGAATATTATGCAGCCGTCAAAAGGAATGAGATCTTGCCATTGGCAGCGACGTGGATGGAACTGGAGGGTGTTATGTTGAGTGAAATATGTCAATCAGAGAAAGACATGTATCGCATGACTTCACGGATATGAGGAATTCTTAATCTCAGGAAACAAACTGAGTGTTACTGGAGTGGTTGGGGTTGGGAGGGATGGGGTGGCTTCGTGATAGACATTGGGGAGGGTATGTGCTACGGTGAGCCCTGTGAATTGTGCGAGTGTTGAATCACAGATTTGTATTTCTGAAACAAATAACGCAACATATTTTAAGAAAAAAGAGAAAGAAGAAGGTAACAGGAAAGGAAGAGAAGGGGAGTATGTGAGAGGGAGAGAGGAACCATGACAGATGATGGACTCTGAAAAACAAACTGAGGGTTCTAGAGGGGAGGGGCGTAGGGGGATGTGTTAGCCTGGTGATGGGTATTGAGGAGGGCACGTTCTGCATGGAGCACTGGGTGTTATGAAGAAACAATGAATCATGGAACACTGCAGCAAAAATTAATGATGTAATATATGGTGTTTAACATAAGAATAAGAAAATTAAAAAAAAACTGAGGGAAAGAAAGGCCGGTGGCGGAGATGCCTCTCGGCTCAGCTCTTGTTCCTGGGGCTAGTACCCTTTCCCCTGGGTACTTGCAGGCCGAGAGCCAACCAACTAAGTCGATGGAAACACGCTGCAGAAAACCCCGACTTCGGCCAGATTAGGCCTTCCTGAGTGTGGAAACCTTTTGCTGTGTGAATGCGGGCGAGCGCTGCCAGCGAGTCCAAAACCATTTTCCAGGGAGACGGATTCCGCGGCAGAAGGGAGAACACAATTCCCCACTTCTTTCCTAAAGCCAGCCCAGCGGCCGCCCCCATGAGCATGCAAGTCTCACTGCTCGCGTACCAACGCAAGGAAACAGTAAGGTAGGGGACCGTGTTGTAAAGAGCCTCACTGTTCCAGAGAGTGGAAACACTTGGAGTGTGTGTGCGTGACAGCCTGGGAGAGGAGTCCCCTACGTTACGAGGCGAGAGAAACGAACTCGGGCATCCGCACCTCTCCCACCAGCTCTCAGTGGCAGAATGCTAGCACTCCTCCAACATGAGTGCGTGCAGGCCTATGTTTCAGGACTCTCCTTGAAAGGCCCAACACTGTGGAGAAAGCGCGCTTTACCTCCCGCCGGTCCGTAGCGGAGAGGACGCTGTATGCTGTGCGCTGTGCTTGAGAGCCCGCCGAACGGCTTCCTTATGTAAAACTGAGATAAAGAAAGGCCGGTGGCGGAGACGCCTCTCGGCTCAGCTCTTGTTCCTTGGGCTGGTACCCTTGCCACGGTGTGCTCGCAGGCCGAGAGCCAAGCAACTAAGTCGAGGGAAACACACTGTAGAAAATCCCGTGTTCGGCCAGATTAGGCCTTCCTGAGGGTGGAAACCTTTTGCTGTATGAATGCGGGCGAGAACAGCCAGCGAGTCCAAAACCATTTTCCGAGGGACACTGAGGTCGCGGCAGAGGGAGAACACAACTCCCCACTTGTTTCCTGAAGCCAGGCCTGCGGCCACCCCCTTGAGCATGCAAGTCTCACTGCTCCCGTACCAACGCAAGGAAACAGTAGGGTAGGGGACCATGTTGCACAGAGCCTCACGGTTCCGGAGAGTGGAAACACTTGAAGTGTGTGTGCGTGAGAGTCTGGGAGAAGAGTTCCCTACTTTACTCGGCGAGAGAAACGAACTCGGGCAGCCGCACGTCTCCCACCAGCTCCCAGTGGTAGAATGCTAGCACTCCTTCAGCATGTGTGCGTGCAGGCCTAAGTTGCAGGCCCCTCCTTGAAAGGCCCAACACTGTGGAGAAACCGCGCTTTAGCTCCCGCCTGTCCCTAGCAGAGAGGACGCTGTATTCTGTGCGCTGTGCTTGAGAGCCCGGCGAAAGGCTTCCTTATGTAAAACCGAGGGAAAGAAAGGCCGGTGGCGGAGACCCCTCTTGGCTCAGCTCTTGTTCCTGGGGCTAGTACCTTGCCCCGGTGTGCTTGCAGGCCGAGAACCAACCACCTAAGTCGAGGGAAACACACTGTAGAAAATCCCGACTTCGGCCGTTTAGGCCTTCCTGAGGGTCGAAACCTTTTGCTGTGTGAATGCGGGCGAGTACTGCCAGCGAGTCTAAAACCATTTTCGGAGGGAGACTGAGGCCGCGGCAGATGGGAGAACACAACTCCCCACTTGTTTCCTGAAGCCAGGCCTGCGGCCGCCCCTTAACCCTACAAGTCTCACTCACGTACTAACACAAGGAAACAGTAAGGAAGGGGACCGTGTTGTACCGAGCCTCACTGTTCCGGAGAGTGGAAACACTTGGAGTGTGTGTGCGTGAGAGCCTGGGAGACGAGTTCCCTACGTTACTGGGCTAGAGAAACGAACTCGGGCAACCTCTCCTCTCGCACCAGCTCTCAGTGGCAGAATGCTAGCAGTCCTCCGGCCTGTGTGCGTGCAGGCTTAAGTTGCAGACCCGTCCCTAGAAGGCACAACAGTGTGGAGAAACCGCGCTTTAGCTCCCGCCTGTCCCTAGCGGAGAGGACGCTGTATTCTGTGCGCTGTGCTTGAGAGCCCGGCGAAAGGCTTCCTTATGTAAAACCGAGGGAAAGAAAGGCCGGTGGCGGAGACCCCTCTTGGCTCAGCTCTTGTTCCTGGGGCTAGTACCTTGCCCCAGTGTGCTTGCAGGCCGAGAACCAACCACCTAAGTCGAGGGAAACACCCTGTAGAAAACCCCGACTTCGGCCGTTTAGGCCTTCCTGAGGGTCGAAACCTTTTGCTCTGTGAATGCGGACGAGCACTGCCAGCGAGTCTAAAACCATTTTCCGAGGGAGACTGAGGCCGCGGCAGATGGGAGAACACAATTCCCCACTTGTTTCCTGAAGCCAGGCCTGCGGCCGCCCCTTAACCCTACAAGTCTCACTCACGTACTAACACAAGGAAACAGTAAGGTAGGGGACCGTGTTGTACCGAGCCTCACTGTTCCGGAGAGTGGAAACACTTGGAGTGTGTGTGCGTGAGAGCCTGGGAGACGAGTTCCCTACGTTACTGGGCTAGAGAAACGAATTCCGGCATCCGCTCCTCCCGCACCAGCTCTCAGTGGCAGAATGCTAGCACTCCTCTGGCCTGTGTGCGTGCAGGCTTAAGTTGCAGGCCCGTCCCTGGAAGGCACAACACTGTGGAGAAACCGCGCTTTAGCTCCCGCCGGTCCTTATCGGAGAGGACGCTGTATGCTGTGCCCTGTGCTTGAGAGCCTGGCGCTCGGCTTCCTTATATAAAACCGAGGTAAAGAAAGGCCGTTGGCGGAGACGCCTCTCGTCTCAGCTCTTGTTCCTGGGGCTCGTACCCTTGCCACGGTGTGCTTCCAGGCCGAGAGCCAAGCAACTAAGTCGAGGGAAAACACACTGTAGAAAATCCCGTCTTCGGCCAGATTAGGCCTTCCTGAGGGTGGAAACCTTTTGTTGTATGAATGCGGGCGAGGACTGACAGCGAGACTAAAACCATTTTCCGAGGGAGACTGAGGCCGCGGCAGAAGGGAGAACACAACTCCCCACTTGTTTCCTGAAGCCATCCCAGCGGCCGCCCCCTTGGGCTTGCAAGTCTCACGGCTCGTGTACCAAAACAAAGAAACAGGAATGTAGGGGAACCGTGTTGTAATAGCCTCACTGTTCCGGAGAGTGGAAACACTTGAAGTGTGTGTGCGTGAGAGCTTGGGAGAAGAGTCCCCTACGTTACTGGGCGAGAGAAACGAACTCGGGCAGCCGCAACTCTCCTACCTCCTCTCAGTGGCAGAATGCTGGCAGTCCTCCAGCATGTGTGCGTGAAGGCGTAAGTTGCAGGCCCCTCCTTGAAAGTCCCAACACTCTGCAGGAACCGCGCTTCAGATCCCACCGTTTCCTAGCGGAGAGGACGCTGTATGCTCTGCGCTGTGCTTGAGAGCCCGGCGAACGGCTTTCCTATGTAAAACCGAGGGAAAGAAAGGCCGGAGCCGGAGATGCCTCTCGGCTCAGCTTTTGTTCCTGGGGCTAGTACCCTTGCCCCGGTGTGCTTGCAGGCCGAGAGCCAACCAAATAAGTCGAGGGAAACACAGTGTAGAAATTCCCGACCTCGGGCAGATTAGGCCTTCCTGAGGGTGGAAACCTTTTGCTGTATGAATGCGGGCCAGAACAGCCAGCGAGTCCAAAACCATTTTCCGAGGGAGACTGAGGCCGCGGCAGAGGGAGAACACAACTCCCCTCTTGTTTCCGGTAGCCAGCCCAGCGGCCGCCCCCTTGGGCTTGCAAGTCTCAATGCTCGCTTACCAAAACAAAGAAACAGTAATGTAGGGGAACCGTGTTGTACATAGCCTCACTGCTGCGGGTAGTTGGAACACCTGGAGTGCCTGTGCGTCAGAGCCTGGCAGACGAGTGCCCTAAGTTACTGGGCGAGAGAAACGGATTCGTGCACCCGCACCTCTCCCACCAGCTCTCAGTATCAGAATGCTAGCACTCCTCCGGCCTGTGTGCGTGCAGGCCTAAGTTGGAGGCCCTTCCCGGGAAGGCACAACACTGTGGAGAACCCGCGCTTTAGCTCCCGCCGGTCCCTAGCGGAGAGGACGCTGTATGCTGTTCGCTGTGCTTGAGAGCCCGGCGAACGGCATCCTTATGTAAAATCGAGGGAAAGAAAGGCCGGTGCCGGAGACGCCTCTCGGCTCAGCTCTTATTCCTGCGGCTAGTAACCTTGCCCCGGTGTGCTTGCAGGCCGAGAGCGAACCTCCTAAGTCGAGGGAAACACACTGTAGATAATCCCGACTTCGGCCAGATTAGGCCTTCCTGAATGTCGAAACCTTTGCAGTGTGAATGCGGGCGAGCACTGCCAGCGAGTCCAAAACCATTTAGCGAGGGAGACTGAGGCCGCGGCAGAAGGGAGAACACAACTCCCCACTTGATTCCTGAAGTCAGGCCTGCGGCCGCCCCCTTCAGCATACAGGTCTCACTGCTCGCGTACCAACGCAAGGATATAGTAGGGTAGGAGACCGTGTTATACAGAGCCTCACTGTTCCGGAGAGTGGAAACACTTGGAGTGTGTGTGCGTGAGAGCCTGGGAGACGAGTCCCCTATTTTACTGGGCGAAAGAAATGAACTCGGGCATCCGCACGTCTCGCAACAGCTCTCAGTGGCAGAACGCTAGCACTCCTCCGGCCTGTGTGCGTTCAGGCCTAAGGTGCAGGGCCCTCCTTGAAAGGCCCAACACTGTGGAGAAAGCCCGCTTTAGCTCCCGCCGGTCACTAGCGGAGAGCACGCTGTATGCTGTTCGCTGTGCTTGAGAGCCCGGCGAACGGCATCCTTATGTAAAACCGAGGAAAAGAAAGGCCGGGGCCGGAGACGCCTCTCGGCTCAGCTCTTGTTCCTGGGGCTAGTACCGTTGCCCCGGGGTGCTTGCAGGCCGAGAGCCAACCTCCAGGTCGAGGGAAGCACACTGTAGAAATTCCTTACTTCGGCTAGACTAGGCTTTCCTGAGGGTGGAAACATTTTGCTGTGTGAATGCGGGCGAGCCCTGCCAGCAAGTCCAAAACCATTTTCCGAGGGAGACTGAGGCCGCGGCAGTGGGAGAACACAACTCCCCACTTGTTTCCTGAAGCCAGGCCAGCGGCTGCCCCCTTGAGCATGGAAGTCTCACTGCTCGCGTACCAACGCATGGAAACAGTAGGGTAGGGTACCGTGCTGTAGAGCCTCACTGTTCCGGAGAGTGGAAACACTTGGAGTGTGTGTGCATGAGAGCCTGAGAGAGGAGTCCCCTACATTACTGGGCGAGAGAAACGAACTCGGGCAACCGCACCTCTCCCACCAGCTCTCAGTGGCAGAATGCTAGCACTCCTCCAGCATGTGTGCGTGCAGGCCTATGTTTCAGGACTCTCCTTGAAAGGCCCAACACTGTGGAGAAACCGCGCTTTAGCTCCCGCCGGTCCTTATCGGAGAGGACGCTGTATGCTGTGCGCTGTGCTTGAGAGCCTGGCGCACGGCTACCTTGTGTAAAACCGAGGTAAAGAAAGGCCGTTGGCGGAGACGACTCTCGTCTCAGCTGTTGTTCCTGGGGCTCGTACCCTTGCCACGGTGTGCTTCCAGGCCGAGAGCCAAGCAACTAAGTCGAGTGAAACACACTGTAGAAAATCCCGTCTTCGGCCAGATTAGGCCTTCCTGAGGGTGGAAACCTTTTGCTGTATGAATGCGGGCGAGGACTGACAGCGAGACTAAAACCATTTTCCGAGGGAGACTGAGCCCGCGGCAGAAGGGAGAACACAACTCCCCACTTGTTTCCTGAAGTCAGTCCTGCCGCTGCCCACTTGTGCATGCAAGTCTCACTGCTCGCGTACCAACGCAAGGAAACAGTAGGTTAGCGGACCGTGTTTTACAGAGCCTCACTGTTCCCGAGAGTGGAAACACTTGGAATGTGTGTGCGTGAGACCCTGGGAGACGAGTCCACTACGTTATTGGGTGAGAGAAACGAACTCGGGCAGCCGCACCTCTCACACCAGCTCTCAGTGGCAGAATGCTAGCACTCCTCCGACATGGGTGCGTGCAGGCCTAGGTTGCAGGCCCCTCCTGGGAAGGCCCAACACTGTGGAGAAACCGCGCTTTAGCTCCCGCCGGGCCCTAGCGGAGAGGACGCTGTATGCTGTGCGCTGTGCTTGAGAGTCCGGCGAACGGCTTCCCTATGTAAAACCGAGGAAAAGAAAGGCCAGGGCCGGAGACGCCTCTTGGCTCAGCTCTTGTTCCTGGGGTTAGTACCGTTGCCCCGGGGTGCTTGCAGGCCGAGAACCAACCACTTAAGTCGAGGGAAGCACACTGTAGAAATTCCTTACTTCGGCTAGACTAGGCCTTCCTGAGGGTGGAAACATTTTGCTGTGTGAATGCGGGCGAGCACTGCCAGCGAGTCCAAAACCATTTTCCGAGGGAGACTGAGGCCGCGGCAGAAGGGAGAACACAACTCCCCACTTGTTTCCTGAAGCCAGGGCAGCGGCTGCCCCCTTGAGCATGCAAGTCCCACTGCTCGTGTACCAACGCAAGGAAACAGTAGGGTAGGGTACCCTGTTGTAGAGCCTCACTGTTCCGGAGAGTGGAAACACCTGGAGTGTGTGTGCGTGAGAGCCTAGTATACGAGTGCCCTACGTTACTGGGCGAGACAAAGGAACTCGGGCAGCCGCACCTCTCCCACCAGCTCTCACTGGCAGAATGCTAGCACTCCTCCTCCATGTGTGCCTACAGGCCTAAGTTGAAGGCCCCTCCTTGAAAGGCACAACACTGTGGAGAAACCGCGCTTTAACTCCCGCCGGTCCCCAGCGGAGAAAATGATGAATGCTGTGCGCTGTGCTTGAGAGCCAGGCGAACGGCTTCTCTATGTAAAACCGAGGGAAAGAAAGGCCGGTGCCGGAGACGCCTCTCGGCTCAGCTCTTGTTCCTGCGTCTAGTAACGTTGCCCCGGTGTGCTTGCAGGCCGAGAGCCAACCACCTTAGTCGAGGAAAACACACTGTAGAAATTCCCGACTTTGGCCAGATTAGGCCTTCCTGAGGGTCTAAAGCTTTTGCTGTGTGAATGGGGGGGGGAATACTGCCAGCGATTCCAAAACCATTTAGCGAGGGAGACTGAGCCCGCGGCAGGAGGGAGAACACAACTCCCCACTTGTTTCCTGAAGCCAGGCCTGCGGCCGCCACCTTTACCATGCAACTCTCACTGCTCGCGTACCAAAGCAAGGAAACAGTAGGGTAGGGGACCGTGTTGTACAGAGCCTCACTGTTCCCGTGAGTGGAAACACTTGGAGTGTGTGTGCGTCAGAGCCTGGGAGACGAGTCCCCTACGTTACTGGGCGAAAGAAACGAACTCGGGCATCCGCACCTCTCCCACCAGCTCTCAGTGGCAGAATGCTAGCACTCCTCCGGCCTGTGTGAGTGCAGGCCTAAGTTGCAGGCCCCTCCCTGGAAGGCACAACACTGTGGAGAAACCGCGCTTTACCTCCCGCCGTTGTCTAGCGGAGAGGACGCTGTATGCTGTGTGCTGTGCCTGAGAGTCCGGCAAAGGGCTTCCCTATGTAAAACCGAGGGAAAGAAAGGCCGGTGCCGGAGACGCCTCTCGGCTCAGCTTTTGTTCCTGTGGTGGTACCCTTGCCCCGGTGTGCTTGCAGGCCGAGAGCCAACCTCCTAAGTCCAGGGAACTACACTGTAGAAATTCCTTACTTCGGCCAGACTAGGCCTTCCTGAGGGTGGAAACCTTTTGCTGTGTGAATGCGGGCGAGCACTGCCAGCAAGTCCAAAGCGATTTTCGGAGGGAGACTGAGGCCGCGGCAGAAGGGAGAACAGAACTCCCCACTTGTTTCCTGAAGCCAGCCCAGGGCCGCCCCCTTGGGTATTCAAGTCTCACTGCTCGCGTACCAAAACAAAGAAACAGTAGTGTAGGAGAACCGTGTTATAGATAGCCTCATTGTTGTGGGGAGTGGGAACACAGGCAGTGCCTGTGCGTAAGAGCCTGGCATACGAGTCCCCTAAGTTCCTGGGCGAGAGAAACGGTTTCGTGAAGCCACACCACTCCCACCATCTCAGTATCAGAATGCTAGCACTCCTCCGGCCTGTGTGTGTGCAGGCCTAAGTTGCAGGCCTCTCTGTGGAAGGCACAACACTGTGGACCGGCGGGAGTTAAAGCGAGGTTTCTCCACAGTGTTGTGCCATTCAAGGAGGGGCCTTCAACTTAGGCCTGCAGGCACACATGGAGGAGGAGTGCTAGCATTCTGCCACTGAGAGCTGGTGGGAGAGGTGCGGCTGCCCGAGTTCGTTTCTCTCGCCCAGTAACGTAGGGGACTCGTCTCCCAAGCTCTCATGCACACACACTCCAAGTGTTTCCACTCTCCGGAGCAGTGAGGCTCTGTACAACACGGTCTCCTACCCCACTGTTTCCTTGCGTTGGTACGCGAGCAGTGAGACTTGCATGGGTAAGGGGGCGGCCGCAGGCCTGGCTTCAGGAAACAAGTGGGGAGTTGTGTTCTCCCTTCTGCCGTGGCCTCAGTCTGCCTCAGAAAATGGTTTTGGACTCGCTGGCAGTGCTCGCCCGCATTCACACAGCAAAAGGTTTCGACTCTCAGGACGGCCTAATCTGGCCGAAGAATGGATTTTCTACAGTGTGTTTCCCTCGACTTAGGTGCTTGGCTCTCGGCCTGCAAGCACACCGGGGCAACGTTACTAGACGCAGGAACAAGAGCTTAGCCGAGAGGCATCTCCGACACCGGCCTTCCTTTCCCTCGGTTTTCTATAAGGAAGCCGTTCGCCGGGCTCATAAGCACAGCGCACAAAATACAACTTTTTCGCCGCTAGGGACCGGCGGGAGCTAAAGCGCGGTTTCTCCACAGGGTTGGGCCTTTCAAGTAGGGTCCTTCAACTTAGGCTTAGAGGCAAACATGCGGCAGGAGTGCTACCATTCTGCCACTGAGAGCTGGTGGGAGAGGTGCGGCTACCGAGTTCGTTTCTCTCGCCCTATAACGTAGTGGACACGTCTCCCAGGCTCGCATGCACACACACTCCAAGTGTTTCCACTCTCCGGAACACTGAGGCTCTGTACAACCCGGTACCCTACCCTACTGTTTCCGTGCGTTGTTTCGCGAGCAGTGAGTCTTGCATGGTCAAGGGGGCGGCCTCAGGCCTGACTTTAGGAAACAAGTGGGGAGTTGTGTTCTCCCTTCTGCCGCGGCCTCAGTCTAGCTCGGAAAATGGTTTTGGACTCGCTGGCAGTGCTCGCCCGCGTTCACACAGCAAAAGGCTTCCACCCTCAGGAAGGCCTAGTCCTATCGAAGTAAGGAATTCCTACAGTGTGGTTCCCACGACTTAGGAGATTGGCTCTCGGCCTGCAAGCACACAGGGGCAACGGTACTAGCCCCAGGACAAGAGCTGAGCCGAGACGCGTCTCCGGCACCGGCCTTTCTTTCCCTCGATTTTACATAGGGAAGCCGTTCGCCGGACTCTCAAGCACAGCGCACAGCATACAGCTTCCTCTCCGCTAGGGACCGCCGTGAGCTAAAGCGCGGTTTCTCCACAGTGTTGTGCCTTCCAGGGAGGGGCCTTCAACGCAGGCCTGCACGCACACAGGCCGGAGGAGTGCTAGCATTCTGATCCTGAGAGCTTGTGGGAGAGGTGCGGCTGCACGAATCCGTTTCTCTCGCCCAGGAACTTAGGGGACTCGTATGCCAGGCTCTTACGCACAGGCACTGCCTGTGTTCCCACTCCCCACAACGATGAGGCTATCTATAACACGGTTCTCCCACAGTACGGTTTCCTTGTTTTGGTATGCGAGCAGTGAGACTTGAATACCCAAGGGGGCGGCCCTAGGCTGGCTTAAGGAAACAAGTGGGGAGTTGTGTTCTCCCTTCTGCCGCGGCCTCAGACTCCCTAGGAAAATCGTTTTGGACTTGCTGGCAGAGCTCGCCCGGATTCACACAGCAAAAGGTTTCCACCCTCAGGAAGGCCTAGTCTGGCCGAAGTAAGGAATTTCTACAGTGTGGTTCCCTGGACTTAGGAGGTTGGCTCTCGGGCTGCAAGCACACCGGGGCAAGGGTACTACCTCAGGAACAAGAGCTGAGCCCAGAGGCGTCTCCGGCACCGGCCTTTCTTTCCCTCGGTTTTACATAGGGAAGACGTTCGCCGGACTCTCAGGCACAGCGCACAGCATACAGCGTCCTCTCCGCTAGGGAACGGCGGGAGGTAAAGTGCGGTTTCTCCACAGTGTTGTGCCTTCCAGGGAGGGGCCTGCAACTTAGGCCTGCACGCACACATGCCGAAGGAGTGCTAGCATTCTACCACTGAGGGCTGGTGGGAGACGTGCGGCTGCCCGTGTTCGTTTCACTCGCCCAGTAAAGTAGGGGACTCGTCTTCCGGGCTCTCACGCACACACACTCCAAGTGTTTCCACTCTCTGGAACAGTGAGGCTCTGTACAACACGGTCCCTTACCTTACTGTTTCCTTGCGTTGGTACGCGAGCAGTGAGACTTGCATGCTCAAGGGGGCGGCCGCTGGGCTGGCTTCAGGAAAGAAGTGGGGAGTTGTGTTCTCCCTTGTACCGCAGCCTCAGGCTCCCTCGAAAATGGTTTTGGACTCGCTGGCAGTGCTCGCCCGCATTCACAGAGCAAAAGGATTCCCCCCTCAGGAAGGCCAAATTGGCCGAAATCGGTGTTTTCTGCAGTGTGTTTCCACCGAGTGAGTTGGTTGGCTCTCGGCCTGCAAGTACACCGGGGCAAGGGTACTAGCCACAGGAACAAGAGCTGAGCCGAGAGGCGTATCCGACACCGGCCTTCCATTCCCTCAGTGTTTTTTTTTTTATTTTTTTAATTGTTATGTTAATCACCATATATTACATCATTAGTTTTTGTTGCAGTGTTCCATGATTCATTGTTTGTTCATAACACCCAGTGCTCCATGCAGAACGTGCCCTCCTCAATACCCATCACCAGGCTAACCCATGCCCCTACCACCCTCCCCTATCGAATCCTCAGTTTGTTTTTCAGAGTCCATCATCTCTCATGGTTC
This sequence comes from Eumetopias jubatus, assembly GCF_037043125.1. NCBI lineage: Eukaryota > Metazoa > Chordata > Mammalia > Carnivora > Otariidae > Eumetopias > Eumetopias jubatus. The sequence goes on along the minus strand of NW_028274932.1, from coordinate 428,312 downwards.
TTCTCCCCTCTGACATACTCCCCTTCCCTTCCTCTCCTGTTATCTTCTTCTTTTTCTTTCTTCTTAAAATATGTTGCGTTATTTGATTCAGAAGTACAGATCTGTGATTCAACAGTCTTGCACAATTCAGAGCGTTCACCGTAGCACATACCCTCCCCAATGTCTATCACCCAGCCACCCCATCTCTCCCACCCCCAACCACTCCAGTAACACACAGTTTGTTTCCTGAGATTAAGAATTCCTCATATCAGTGACGTCATGCGATACGTGTCTTTCTCTGATTGACTTATTTCACTCAACATAACACCCTCCAGTTCCATCCACGTCGTTGCAAATGGGAAGATCTCATTCCTTTGACGGCTGCATAATATTCCATTGTGAATATATACCACGTCTTCTTTATCCGTTCATCTGTCGCTGGACATCTTGGCTCTTTCCACAGTTTGGCTATTGTGGACATTGCTGCTATAAACACTGGGGTACACGTACCCCTTCCGGTCCCTACATTTGTAACGTTCTGGTAAATCCCCTGTAGTGCAATTGCTGGCTCGAACAGTAGCTCGAATTTCAACTGTTTGAGGAACCTCGATACTGTTTTCCAGAGAGGTTGCAGCAGCTTGCATTCCCACCAACAGTGGAGGAGGGTTCCCCTTTCTCCACATCCCCGCCATCTGTCGTTCCCTGACTTGTTAATTTTAGCCATTCTGACGGGTGTGAGGTGGTATCTCATTGAGGGTTTGATTTGGATTTCCCTCATGCCGAGCGATGTTGAGCACTTTTTCATGTGCCTGTTGGCCATTTGGATGTCTTCTTTGGAAAAATGTCTGTTCATGTCTTTGGCCCATTTCTTGATTGGACTATATGTTCTTTGGGTGTTGAGTTTTATAATTTATTTATAGATTTTGGATACTAGCCCTTTATCTGATATGTCATTTGCAAATATTTTCTCCCCTTCTATCGGGTGTCTTTTGGTTTTGTGGACTGTTTCTTTAGCTGTGCAAAAGCTTTTTTTTAAATTTTTTATTGTTATGTTAAGAACCATGTATTACAATATTAGTTTTGGTGCAGTGTTCCATGATTCATTGTTTGTTCATAACACCCAGTGCTCCATGCAGGACGTGCCCTCCTCAATACGTATCCATCACCAGGCTAACCTAAACCCCTACCGTCCTCCCCGCTAGAACCCTCACTTTGTTTTTCAGAGTCCGCCCACTGTCATGGTTCGTCTCCCCCTCTGACATACTCCCCTTCTCTTCCTCTCCTGTTATCTTCTTCTTTTCCTTTTCTTAAAATATGTTGCGGTATTTGTTTCAGAAGTACAGATCTGTGATTCAACAGTCTTGCACAATTCACAGCGCTCACCGTAGCACATACCCTCCCCAAAGTCTATCACCCAGCCACCCCATCCCTCCCACCCCCAACCACTCCAGTAACACTCAGTTTGTTTCCTGAGATTAAGAATTCCTCATATCAGTGAGGTCATGCGATACATGTCTTTCTCTGATTGACTTATTTGACTCAACATAACACCCTCCAGTTCCATCCATGTCTTTGGAAATGGCAACATCTCATTCCTTGTGATGGCTGCATAATATTCCATTGTGTATATATACCACTTCTTCTTTATCCATTCATCTGTCAATGGACATCTTGGCTCTTTCCACAGTTTGGCTATTTTGGACATTGCTGCTATAAACTTTGGGGTACACGTACACCTTCGGGTCCCTACATTTGTATCTTTGTGGTGAATACCCAGTAGTCAATTGCTGGATCGAACGCTGGTTCTAAAGTCAACTCTTTGAGGATCCTCCATACTGTTTTCCAGAGTGGTTGCACCAGCTTGCATTCCCACCAACAGTGCAGGAGGGTTCCCGTTTCTCCATATCCCCGCCAACATCTGTCGTTCCCTGACTTGTTAATTTTAGCCATTCTGACGGGTGTGAGGTGGTATCTCATTGAGGTTTTGATTTGGATTTCCCTGATACCGAGCTATGTTGAGCACTTTTTCATGGGCCTGTTGGCCATTTGGATGTCTTCTTTGAAAAAATATCTGTTCATGTCTTCTGCCAATTTCTTCATTAGATTATGTGTTCTTTGGGTGTTGAGTTTGATAAGTTCTTTATCGATTCTGGATACTAGCCCTTTATCTGATATGTCATTTGCACATAGTTTCTCCCATTCTCTCGGTTGTCTTTTGGTTTTGTGGACTGTTTCTTTTGCTGTGCAAAATCTTTTTTTTTTAAATTTTTTATTGTTATGTGAATCACCATATATTACATCATTAGTTTTTGGTGCACTGTTCCATGATTAATTGTTTGTTCATAACACCCACTGCTCCATGCAGAACGTGCCCTCCTCAATACCCATCACCAGGCTCACCGATCCTCCTACCCCCCTCCCCTCTAGAACCCTCAGTTTGTTTTTCAGAGTCCATCATCTCTCATGGTTCGTCTCCCCGTCTGACATACTCCCCCTCTCTTCATCTCCTGTTATCTACTTCTTTTTCTATTTTCTTAAAATTTGTTGCGTTATTTGATTCAGAAGTACAGATCTGTGATTCAACAGTCCTGCACAATTCACAGCGCTCACCGTGGCACATACCCTACCCAATGTCTATCACCCAGCCAACCCATCCATCCCACCCCCAACCACTCCATTCAAACAGTTTCTTTCCTGAGATAAAAAATTCCTCATATCAGTGAGGTCATGCGATAGGTGTCTTTCTCTGATTGACTTATTTCACTCAACATAACACCCTCCAGTTCCATCCACGTCGTTGCAAATGGCAAGATCTCATTCCTTTTGACGGCTGCATAATATTCCATTGTGTATATATACCACTTCTTCTTTATCCGTTCATCTGTCCATGGACATCTTGGCTCTTTCCACAGTTTGGCTATTGTGGACATTGTTGTTATAAACGTTGGGGTACACGTACCCGTTCGGGTCCCTACATTTGTATCTTTGTGGTAAATACCCAGTAGTGCAATTGCTGGATCGAATGGTAGCTCTAATTTCAACTGTTTGAGGAACCTCCATACTGTTTTCCAGAGTGGTGGCCCCAGCTTGCATTCCCACCAACAGTGTAGAGGTTTCCCCTTTCTCCACATGCCCGCCAACATCTGTCGTTCCCTGACTTGTTAATTTTAGCCATTCTGACGGGTGTGAGGTGGTATCTCATTGATGTTTTGATTTGGATTTCCCTGATGCCGAGCGATGTTGAGCACTTTTTCATGTGCCTGTTGGCGATTTGGATGTCTTCTTTGGAAAAATGTCTGTTCATGTCTTCGGCCCATTTCTTGATTGGATTATTTGTTCTTTGAGTGTTGAGTTTGATAAGTTCTTTATAGATTATGGATACTAGCCCTTTTTCTGTTATGTCATTTGCACATATTTTCTCCCCCTCTTTCGGTTTTCTTTTGGTTTTGTGGACTGTTTCTTTTGCTGTGCAAAAGCTTTTTTTATTGTTATGTTAATCACCATATATTACATCATTAGGTTTTGGTGCAGTGTTCCATGATTCATTGTTTGTTCATAACACCCAGTGCTCCATGCAGAACGTGCCCTCCTCAATGCCCATCACCAGGCTAAACCAAACCCGTACCCCCGCTCCCCTCTAGAACCCTCACTTTCTTTTCAGAGTGCATCATCTCTCATGGTTCGTCTCCCACTCTGTGATACTCCCCTTCAGTTCCTCTCCTGTTATCTTCTTCTTTTTCTTTTTTCTTAAAATATGTTGTGTTATTTTTTTCAGAAGTACAGATCTGGGATCCAACAGTGTGCACAATTCACAGCGCTCACCGTAGCACATGCCCTCCCCAATGTCTATCCCCCAGCCACACCATCCGTCCCAACCCCAACCACTCCAGTAACACTCAGTTTGTTTCCTAAGATTAAGAATTCCTCATATCAGTGAGGTCATGCAATAGGTGTCTTTCTCTGATTGACTCATTTCACTCAACATAACACCCTCCAGTTCCATCCACATCGTTGCAAATGGCAAGATCTCATTCCTTTTGACGGCTGCATAATATTCCCTTGGGTATATATACCAGTTCTTCTTTATCCATTCATCTGTCGATGGACATCTTGGCTCTTTCCACAGTTTGGCTATTGTGGACATTGCTGCTATAAACTTTGGGGTTCACGTACCCCTTCGGGTCCCTACATTTGTATCTTTGTGGTAAATACCCTTTAGTGCAATTGGTGGATCGGACGGTAGCTCAAATTTCAACTGTTTGAGGAACCTCCATACTGTTTTCCAGAGTGCTTACACCAGCTTGCCTTCCCATCAGCAGTGTAGGAGTGTTCCCCTTTCTCCACTTCCCGCCAACATCTGTCATTCCCTGACTTGTTATTTTTAGCCATTCTGACGGGTGAGGTGGTATCTCATTGTGGTTTTGATTTGGATTTCCCTCATGCCGAGCGATGTTGAGCACTTTTTCATGTGCCTATTGGCCATTTGGAGGTCTTCTTTGGAAAAATGTCTGTTCATGTCTTCGGCCCGTTTCTTGATTGGATTATATGTTCTTTGGGTATTGAGTTTGATAAGTTCATTATGGATTTTGGAGACTAGCCCTTTATCTGATATGTCATTTGTAAATATTTTCTCCCTTTCTGTCGGGTGTCTTTTGGTTTCGTGGACTGTTTCTTTAGGTGTGCAAAAGCTTTTTTTTAAATTTTTTATTGTTATCTTAATCACCATATATTACATCATTAATTTTTCGTACAATGTTCCATGATTCATTGTTTGTTCATAACACCCAGTGCTCCATGCAGAACGTTCCCTCCTCAATACCCATCACCAGGATAACCCAAACCCCTCCCGCCCTCCCCTCTGGACCCTCCCTTTGTTTTTCAGAGTCCATCATCTGTCATGGTTCGTCTCCCCCTCTGACATACTCCCCTTCTATTCCTCTCCTGTTATCTTCTTCTTTTTCTTTTTCTTAAAATATTTTGCGTTATTTGTTTCAGAAGTACAGATCTGTGATTCAACAGTCTTGCACAATTCACAGAGCTCACCGTAGCACATACCGTCCCCATTGTCTATCACCCAGCCACCCCATCCCTCCCACCCACAACCACTGCAGTAACACTCAGTTTGTTTCCTGAGATTAAGAATTCCTCATATCAGTGCGGTCATGCGATACGTGTCTTTCTCTGATTGACTTATTTCACTCAACATAACAGCCTACCGTTCCATCCACGTCTTTGCAAATGGCAACATCTCATTCCTTTTGAAGGCTGCATAATATTCCATTCTGTATATATACCACCTCTTCTTTATCCATTGATCTGTCGATGGACATCTTGGCTCTTTCCACAGTTTGGCTATTGTGGACATTGCTGCTATAGACTTTGGGGTACACGTACCCCTTCGGGTCCCTAGATTTGTATCTTTGTGTTAAATACCCAGGAGTCAATTGCTGGATCGAACGGTAGCACTAATTTCAACTGTTTGACGATCCTCCATACTGTTTTCCTGAGTAGTTGCACCAGCTTGCATTCCAACCAACAGTGGCGGAGGGTTCCCCTTTCTCCACATCCCTGCCAACATCTGTCGTTCCCTGACTTGTTAATTTTAGCGATTCTGACGGGTGTGAGGTGGTATCTCATTGAAGTTTTGATTTGGATTTCCCTGATACCGAGCTATGTTGAGCACTTTTTCATGTGCCTGTTGGCCATTTGGATGTCTTCTATGAAAAATTGTCTGTTCATGTCTTCTGCCAATTTCTTCATTGGATTATGTGTTCTTTGGGTGTCGAGTTTGATAAGTTCTTGATCGATTTTGGATACTAGCCCTTTATCTGATATGTCATTTGCACATATTTTCTCCCATTCTCTCGGTTGTCTTTTGGTTTGGTGGACTGTTTCTTTTGCTGTGCAAAATCTTTTTATTTTGAATTTTTTTATTGTTATGTTAATCACCATATATTACATCATTAGTTTTTGGTGCACTGTTCCATGATTAATTGTTTGTTCATAAAACCCACTGCTCCATGCAGAATGTGCCCTACTCACTACCCATCACCAGGCTAACCGATCCCCCTACCCCCCTCCCCTCTAGAAACCTCAGTTTGTTTTTCAGAGTCCATCATCTCTCATGGTTCATCTCCCCGTCTGACATACTCCCCCTCTCTTCATCTCCTGTTATCTTCTTCTTTTTTTCTATTTTCTTAAAATATGTTGCGTTATTTGATTCAGAAGTACAGATCTGTGATTCAACAGTCTTGCACAATTCACAGCGCTCACCGTGGCACATACCCTCCCCAATGTCTATCACCCAGCCAACGCATCCCTCCCAGCCCCAACCACTCCATTCAAACAGTTTCTTTCCTGAGATTAAAAATTGCTCATATCAGTGAGGTCATGCGTTAGGTGTCCTTCTCTGATTGACTTATTTCACTCAACATAACACCCTCCAGTTCCATCCGCGTCGTTGCAAATGGCAAGATCTCATTCCTTTTGATGGCTGCATAATATTCCATTGTGTATATACACCACTTCTTCTTTATCCGTTCATCTGTCGATGGACATCTTCGCTCATTCCACAATTTACCTATTTTGGACATTGCTGCTATAAACATTGGGGTACACGTACCCGTTCGGGTTCCTACATTTGTATCTTTGTGGTAAATGCCCAGTAGTGGAATTGCTGGATCGAACGGTAGCTCTAATTTCAACTGTTTGAGGATCCTCCATAGTGTTTTCCAGAGTGGTTGCACCAGCTTGCCTTCCCACCAACAGTGGAGGAGGGTTCCCCTTTCTCCACATGCCCGCCAACATCTGTCGTTCCCTGACTTGTTAATTTTAGCCATTTTGACGGGTGTGAGGTGGTATCTCATTGAGGATTTGATTTGGATTTCCCTGATGCCGAGCGATGTTGAACACTTTTTCATGTGCCTGTTGGCCATTTGGATGTCTTCTTTGGAAAAATGTCTGTTCATATCTTCGGCCCCTTTCTTGATTGGATTATATGTTCTTTGGGTGTTGAGTTTTATATGGTAGTTATAGATTTTGGATACTAGCCCTTTATCTGATATGTCATTTGCAAATATTTTCTCCCATTCTGTCGGTTGTCTTTTGGTTTTGGGGACTGTTTCTTTTGCTGTGCAAAAGCTTTTTTTATTGTTATGTTAATCACCATATATTACATCATTAGTTTTTGGTGCAGTGTTCCATGATTCATTTTTTGTTCATAACACAGAGCGCTCCATGCAGAACGTGCCCTCCCCAAAACCCATCTCCAGGCTAACCCAAACCCCTACCGCCCTCCCCTCTAGAACCCTCACTTTGTTTTTCAGAGTCCATCATCTGTCATGGTTCGTCTCCCCCTCTGACATACTCCCCTTCTCTTCCTCTCCTGTTATATTCTTATTTTACTTTTTCTTAAAATATGTTGCTGTATTTGTTTCAGAAGTACAGATCTGTGATTCAACAGTCTTGCACAATTCATAGCGCTCACCGTAGCACATAGTCTCCCCAATGTCTATCACCCAGCCACCCCATCTCTCCTACCCCCAACCACTCCAGTAACACTCAGTGTTTTTCCTGAGATTAAGAATTCCTCATATCAGTGAGGTCATGCGATACATGTCTTTCCCTGATTGACTTATTTCACTCAACATAACACCCTCCAGTTCCATCCACGTCTTTGCAAATGGCAACATCTCATTCCTTTTGAAGGCTGCATAATATTCCATTGTGTATATATACCACCACATCTTTATCCATTCGTCTGTCGATGGACATCTTGGCTCTTTCCACAGTTTGGCTATTGTGGACATTGTTGCTATAAACATTGCGGTACACGTACCCCTTCGGGTCCCTACATTTCAAACTTGTGTTAAATACCCAGTAGTCAATTGCTGGATTGAATTGTAGCACTAATTTCAACTGTTTGAGGATCCTCCATAGTGTTTTCCAGAGTGGTTGCACCAGCTTGCATTCCCACCAACAGTGTAGGAGGGTTCCCCTTTCTCCACAACCCCGCCAAAATCTGTCTTCACTGACTTGTTAATTTTAGACATTCTGACGGGTGTGAGGTGGTATCTCATTGAGGTTTTGATTGATTTCCCTGATGCCGAGCGATGTTTAGCACTTTTTCTTGTGCCTGTTGGCCATGGATGTCTTCTTTGGAAAAATGTCTGTTCATGTCTTCGGCCCATTTCTTGATTGGATTATTTGTTCTTTGGGTGTTGAGTTTGAAAAGTTCTTTATACATTTTGGATACTAGCCCTTTATCTGCTATGTCATTTGTCAATATTTTCTCCCATTCTGTCGGGTGTCTTTTGGTTTTGTGGACTGTTTCTTTAGCTGTGCCAAAGCTTTTTTTTTAATTTTTTATTGTTATGTTAATCACCGTATATTACATCATTAGTTTTTCCTACAGTATTCCATGATTCATTGTTTGTTCATAACACCCAGTGCTCCATGCAGAACGTGCCCTCCTCAATACCCATCACCAGGATAACCCAAACCCCTCCCGCCCTCACCTCTAGACCCTCCCTTTGTTTTTCAGAGTCCATTATCTCTCATGGTTCGTGTCCCCCACTGACATACACCCCTTCTCTTCCTCTCCTGTTATCTTCTTTTTCTTTTTCTTAAAATATGTTGCGTTATTTGTTTCAGAAGTACAGATCTGTGATTCAACAGTCTTGCACAATGCACAGCGCTCACCATAGCACATACCGTCCCCATTGTCTATCACCCAGCCACCCCATCCCTCCCACCCACAACCACTCCAGTAACACTCAGTTTGTTTCCTGAGATTAAGAATTACTCATATCAGTGAGGTCATGTGATACGTGTCTTTCTCTGATTGACTTATTTCACTCAACATAACACCCTACCGTTCCATCCACGTCTTTGCAAATGGCAACATCTCATTCCTTTTGAAGGCTGCATAATATTCAATTGTGTATATATACCACCTCTTCTTTATCCATTCATCTGTCGATGGACATCTTGGCTCTTTCCACAGTTTGGCTATTGTGGACATTGCTGCTATAGACTTTGGGGTACACGTACCCCTTCGGGTCCCTACATTTGTATCTTTGTGTTAAATACCCAGTAGTCAATTGCTGGATCGAACGGTAGCACTAATTTCAACTGTTTGAGGATCCTCCATACTGTTTTCCAGAATGGTTGCACCAGCTTGCATTCCCACCAACAGTGGAGGAGGGTTCCCCTTTCTCCACTTCCCGGCAACATCTGTCGTTCCCTGACTTGTTAATTTTAGCCATTCTGACGGGTGTGAGGTGGTATCTCATTGAGGTTTTGATTTGGATTTCCCTGATGCCGAGCGATGTTGAGCACTTTTTCATGTGCCTGTTGGCCATTTGGATGTCTTCTTTGGAAAAATGTCTGTTCATATCTTCGGCCCCTTTCTTGATTGGATTATATGTTCTTTGGGTGTTGAGTTTTATAAGTTAGTTATAGATTTTGGATACTAGCCCTTTATCTGATATGTCATTTGCAAATATTTTCTCCCATTCTGTCGGGTGTCTTTTGGTTTTGTGCACTGTTTCTTTAGCTCTGCAAAAGCTTTTTTTTAAATTTTTTATTGTTATGTGAAGTACCATATATTACATCCTTAGTTTTTCGTGCAGTGTTCCATGATTCATTGTTTGTTCATAACACCCAAAGCTGCATGCAGAACGTGCCCCCCTCAGTACCCATCACCAGGCTAACCGATCCCCCTAACCCCCTCCCCTCTAGAAGCCTCAGTTTGTTTTTCAGAGTCCATCATCTCTCATGGTTCTTCTCCCCGTCTGACATACTCCCCCTCTCTTCATCTCCTGTTATCTAATTCTTTTTCTTTTTTCTTAAAATATGTTGCGTTATTTGATTCAGAATTACAGATCTGTGATTCAACAGTGTTGCACAATTCACAGCGTGCACCGTGGCACATACCCTCCCCAATGTCTATGACCCAGCCAACCTATCCCTCCCACCTCCATCCACTACATTCAAACAGTTTGTTTTCTGAGATTAAAAATTCCTCATATCAGTGAGATCATGCGATACGTGTCTTTCTCTGATTGACTTATTTCACTCAACATAACACCCTCCAGTTCCATCCACGTCGTTGCAAATGGCAAGATCTCATTCATTTTGACGGCTGCCTAATATTCCATTGTGTATATATACCACCTCTTCTTTATCCATTCATCTGTCGATGGACATCATGGCTCTTTCCACAGTTTGGCTATTGTGGACATTGCTGCTATAAACATTGGGGTACACGTACCCCTTCGGGTACCTATATTTGTATCTTTGTGTTAAATACCCGGTAGTCAATTGCTGTATCGAACGGTAGCACTAATTTCAACTGTTTGAGGATCCTCCATACTGTTTTCCAGAGTCGTTTCACCAGCTTGCATTCCCACCAACAGTGGAGGAGGGTTCCCCTTTCTCCACATCCCCGCCAACATCTGTCGTTCCCTGACTTGTTAATTTTAGCCATTCTGACGGGTGTGAAGTGGTATCTCATTGAGGTTTGTTTTGGATTTCCCTGTTGCCGAGCGTTGTTGAGCACTTTTTCATGTGCCTGTTGGCCATTTGGATGTCTTCTTTGGAAAAATGTCTGTTTATTTCTTCGGCCCATTTCTTGATTGGATTATTTGTTCTTTGGGTGTTGAGTTTGATAAGTTCTTTATAGATTTGGAATACTAGCCCTTTATCTGATATGTCATTTGCCAATATTTTCTCCCATTCTGTCGGTTGTCTTTTGGGTATGTGGAGTGTTTGTCTTGCTGTGCATAAGCTTTTTTCTTAATTGTTATGTTAATCATAACATAACAATGATATATTACATCATTCGTTTTTGGTGCAGTGTTCCATGATTCATTGTTTGTTCATAACACCCAGTGCTCCATGCAGAAAGTGCCCTCCTCAATATCCATCACCAGGCTAACCCATCCCCCTACCCCCCTCTCCTCTAGAACCCTCAGTTTGTTTCTCAGAATCCATCATCTCTCATGGTTCGTCTCCCCCTCTGAAATACTCCCCTTCTCTTCCTCTCCTGTTATCTTCTTCTTTTATTTTTCTTAAAATATGTTGCGTTATTTGTTTCAGAAGTACAGATCTGTGATTCAACAATCTTGCACAATTCACAGCGCTCACCATAGCACATACCCTCCCCAGTGTCTATCACCCAGCCACCCCATCCCTCCCACCCCAACCATTCCAGTATCAATGAATAATGAAACACTGCACGAGAAACTAATGATGTAACATATAGTGATTAACATAACATTAAAAAATAAAAAAAAAAGCTTTTGCACAGCAAAAGAAACAGTCCACAACCCCAAAAGTCAACCGACAGAATGGGAGAAAATATTTACAAATGACATATCAGATAAAGGGCTAGTATACAAAATCTATAAAAAACTTATCAAACTCAACACCCAAAGATCAAATAATCCAATCAAGAAATGGGCAGAAGACATGAGGAGACATTTTTCCAAAGAAGACATCCAAATGGCCAACAGGCACATGAAAAAGTGCTCAACAACGCGCAGCATCAGGGAAATCCAAATCAAAACCTCAATGAGATGCCTTATCACACCCGTCAGAATGGCTAAAATTAACAAGTCAGGGAACGACAGAGGTTGGTGGGCATGTGCAGAAAGGGGAAACCTCCTACACTGTTGGAGGGAATGCAAGCTGGTGCAACCACTCTGGAAAACAGTATGGAGGTTCCTCAAACAGTTGAAATTAGAGCTATCGTTTGATCCAGCAATTACACTACTGGGTATTGACCCCAAAGATACAAATGTAGGAACCCGAAGGGGTACGTGTACCCCAATGTTTATAGCAGCAATGTCCACAATAGCCAAACTGTGGAAAGAGCCAAGATGTCCATCGACAGATGAATGGATAAAGAAGTGGTGGTATATATACACAATGGAATATTATGCAGCCGTCAAAAGGAATGAGATCTTGCCATTGGCAGCGACGTGGATGGAACTGGAGGGTGTTATGTTGAGTGAAATATGTCAATCAGAGAAAGACATGTATCGCATGACCTCACGGATATGAGGAATTCTTAATCTCAGGAAACAAACTTAGTGTTACTGGAGTGGTGGGGTTGGGAGGGATGGGGTGGATTGGTGATAGACATTGGGGATGGTATGTGCTACGGTGAGCCCTGTGAATTGTGCAAGAGTGTTGAATCACAGATCTGTACTTCTGAAACAAATAACGCAACATATTTTAAGAAAAAAGAAAAAGAAGAAGGTAACAGGAAAGGAAGAGAAGGGGAGTATGTGAGAGGGAGAGAGGAACCATGACAGATGATGGACTCTGAAAAACAAACTGAGGGTTCTAGAGGGGAGGGGCGTAGGGGGATGTGTTAGACTGGTGATGGGTATTGAGGAGGGCACGTTCTGCATGGAGCACTGGGTGTTATGAAGAAACAATGAATCATGGAACACTGCAGCAAAAATTAATGATGTAATATATGGTGTTTAACATAAGAATAAGAAAATTAAAAAAAACTGAGGGAAAGAAAGGCCGGTGGCGGAGATGCCTCTCGGCTCAGCTCTTGTTCCTGGGGCTAGTACCCTTTCCCCGGTGTACTTGCAGGCCGTGAGCCAACCAACTAAGTCGATGGAAACACGCTGCAGAAAACCCCGACTTCGGCCAGATTAGGCCTGCCTGAGTGTGGAAACCTTTTGCTGTGTGAATGCGGGCGAGCGCTGCCAGCGAGTCCAAAACCATTTTCCAGGGAGACGGATTCCGCGGCAAAAGGGAGAACACAATTCCCCACTTCTTTCCTGAAGCCAGCCCAGCGGCTGCCCCCATGAGCATGCAAGTCTCACTGCTCGCGTACCAACGCAAGGAAACAGTAAGGTAGGGGACCGTGTTGCAAAGAGCCTCACTGTTCCAGAGAGTGGAAACACTTGGAGTGTGTGTGCGTGAGAGCCTGGGAGAGGAGTCCCCTACGTTACGAGGCGAGAGAAACGAACTCGGGCATCCGCACCTCTCCCACCAGCTCTCAGTGGCAGAATGCTAGCACTCCTCCAACATGAGTGCGTGCAGGCCTATGTTTCAGGACTCTCCTTGAAAGGCCCAACACTGTGGAGAAACCGCGCTTTAGCTCCCGCCGGTCCTTATCGGATTGGACGCTGTATGCTGTGCCCTGTGCTTGAGAGCCTGGCGCACGGCTACCTTGTGTAAAACCGAGGTAAAGAAAGGCCGTTGGCGGAGACGACTCTCGTCTCAGCTCTTGTTCCTGGGGCTCATACCCTTGACACGGTGTGCTTCCAGGCCGAGAGCCAAGCAACTAAGTCGAGTGAAACACACTGTAGAAAATCCCGTCTTCGGCCAGATTAGGCCTTCCTGAGGGTGGAAACCTTTTGCTGTATGAATGCGGGCAAGGATTGACAGCGAGACTAAAACCATTTTCCGAGGGAGACTGAGGCCGAGGCAGAAGGGAGAACACAACGCCCCACTTGTTTCCTGAAGCCATCCCAGCGGCCGACCCCTTGAGCTTGCAAGTCTCACTGCTCGCGTACCAAAACAAAGAAACAGGAATGTAGGGGAACCGTGTTGTAATAGCCTCACTGTTCCGGAGAGTGGAAACACTTGAAGTGTGTGTGCGTGAGAGCTTGGGAGAAGAGTCCCCTACGTTACCAGGCGAGAGAAACGAACTCGGGCAGCCGCACCTCTCCTACCTCCTCTCAGTGGCCGAATGCTAACAGTCCTCCGGCATGTGTGCTTGAAGGCGTAAGTTGCAGGCCCCTCCTTGAAAGTCCCAACACTCTGCAGGAACCGCGCTTTAGATGCCACCGGTTCCTAGCGGAGAGGACGCTGTATGCTCTGCGCTGTGCTTGAGAGCCCGGCGAACGGCTTTCCTATGTAAAACCGAGGGAAAGAAAGGCCGGAGCCGGAGACGCCTCTCGGCTCAGCTTTTGTTCCTGGGGCTAGTACCCTTGCCCCGGTGTGCTTGCAGGCCGAGAGCCAACCAAATAAGTCGAGGGAAACACACTGTCGTAATTCCCGACCTCGGGCAGATTAGGCCTTCCTGAGGGTGGAAACCTTTTGCTGTATGAATGCGGGCCAGAACAACCAGCGAGTCCAAAACCATTTTCTGAGGGAGACTGAGGCCGCGGCAGAAGGGAGAACAAAACGCCCCACTTGTTTCCTGAAGTCAGGCCTGCGGCCGCCCCCTTCAACATACAAGTCTCACTGCTCGCGTACCAACGCAAGGATATAGTAGGGTAGGAGACCGTGTTATACAGAGCCTCACTGTTCCGGAGAGCGGAAACACTTGGAGTGTGTGTGCGTGAGAGCCTGGGAGAGGAGTCCCCTACTTTACTGGGCGACAGAAACGAACTCGGGCATCCGCACGTCTCGCAACAGCTCTCAGGGTCAGAACGCTAGCACTCCTCCAGCCTGTGTGCGTGCAGGCCTAAAGTGCAGGGCCCTCCTTGAAAGGCCCAACACTGTGGAGAAACCGCGCTTTAGCTCCCGCCGGTCCCTAACGGAGAGCACGCTGTATGCTGTGGGCTGTGCTTGAGAGCCCGGCCAACGGCTTCCTTATGTAAAACGGAGGGAAAGAAATGCCGGTGGCGGAGACGCCTCTCGGCTCAGCTCTTGTTCCTGGGGCTAGTACACTTGCCCCGGTGTGCTTGCAGGCCGAGAGACAACCAACTAAGTCGAGGGAAACACACTGCAGAAAATCCCGACTTCGGCCAGATTAGGCCTTCCTGAGGGTGGAAACCTTTTGCTGTATGAATGTGGGCGAGAAGAGCCAGCGAGTCCAAAACCATTTTGCGAGGGAGACTGAGGCCGGGCAGAAGGGAGAACAAAACTCCCCACTTGTTTCCTGAAGCCAGCCCAGCGGCCGCCCCCTGGGTTTGCAGGTCTCACTCCTCGCGTACCAAAACAATTAAGAGTAATGTATGGAAACCGTGTTGTACATAGCCTCACTGTTGCCGGGCGTTGGAACACCTGGAGTGTCTGTGCGAAAGAGCCTGGCAGACGAGTCCCCTAAGTTACTGGGCGAGAGAAACGGATTCGTGCAGCCACACCTCTCCCACCAGCTCTCAGTTTCAGAATGCTAGCACTCCTCCGGCCTGTGTGCGTGCAGGCCTAAATTGCAGGCCTCTCCCTGGAAGGCACAACACTGTGGAGAAACCGCGCTGTAGCTCCCGCCGGTCCCTAGCGGAGAGGACGCTGTATGCTGTGCGCTGTGCTTGAGAGCCTGGCGAATGGCTTCCTTTTGTAAAACCGAGGGAAAGACATGCCGGTGGCGCAGACGCCTCTCGGCTCAGCTCTTGTTCCTGGGGCTAGTAACGTTGCCCCGGTGTGCTTGTAGGCCGAGATCCAACCAACTAAGTCGAGGGAAACACAGTGTAGAAAAATCCGTCTTCGGCCAAATTAGGCCTTCCTGAGGGTGGAAACCTTTTGCTGTGTAAATGCGGGCGAGCACTGCCAGCGAGTCCAAAACCATTTTCCGAGGGACACTGAGGTCGCGGCAGAAGGGAGAACACAACTCCCCACTTGTTTCTTGAAGCCAGGCCTGCGGCCAACCCTTGAGCATACAATTCTCACTGCTCGCGTACCAACGGAAGGAAACAGTAGGGTAGGGGACCATGTTGTACAGAGCCTCACTGTTCCGGGGAGTAGAAACACTTGAAGTGTGTGTGCGTGAGACCCTGGGAGACGTGTCTCCTACTTTACTCGGCGAGAGAAACGAACTCTGGCAGCCGCACGTCTCCCACCAGCTCTCAGTGGTAGAATGCTAGCACTCCTCCGGCCTGTGTGCGTGCAGGCCTAAGTTGCAGGCCCCTCCCTGGAAGGCAGAACACTGTGGAGAAACCGCGCTTTAGCTCCCGCCGGTCCCTAGCGGAGAGAACGCTGTATGCTGTGCGCTGTGCTTGAGAGTCCGGCGAACGGCTTCCCTATGTAAAACCGAGGGAAAGAAAGGCTGTGCCGGAGACGCCTCTCGGCTCAGCACTTGTTCTTGGGGCTGGTACCCTTGACACGGTGTGCTTGCAGGCGGAGAGCCAAGCAACTAAGTCGAGGGAAACACACTGTAGAAAATCCCGTCTTCGGCCAGTTTAGGCCTTCCTGAGGGTGGAAACATTTTGCTGTATGAATGCGGGCGAGTACTGACAGAGAGTCTAAAACCATTTTCCGAGGGAGACTGAGGCCGCGGCAGAAGGGAGGACAAAACTCCCCACTTGTTTCCTGAAGCCATCCCAGGGGCCGCCCCCTGGAGCTTGCAAGTCTCACTGCTCGCGTACCAAAACAAAGAAAAAGGAATGTAGGGGAACCGTGTTGTACATAGCCTCACTGTTCCGGAGAGTGGAAACACTTGAAGTGTGTGTGCGTGAGAGCTTGGGAGACGAGTCCCCTACGTTACTGGGCGAGAGAAACGAACTCGGGCAGCCGCACCTCTCCTAACTCCTCTCAGTGTCAGAATCCTAGCATTCCTCCGGCATGTGTGCGTGCAGGCCTAAGTTGCAGGCCCCTCCCTGGAAGGCAGAACACCGTGGAGAAACCTCGATTTAGCTCGCACCGGTCCGTAGCGGAGAGGACTCTGTATGCTGTGTGCTGCGCTTGAGAGCCCGGCGAACGTCGGCCCTATGTAAAACCGAGGGAAAGAAAGGCCAGTGCCGGAGACGCTTCTCGGCTCAGGTCTTTATCCTCGGGCTAGTACCCTTGCCCAGTGTGCTTGCAGGCCGAGGGCCAACCAACTAAGTCGAGGGAAACACACTGTAGAAAATCCCGACTTTGGCCAGATTAGGCCTTCCTGAGGGTGGAAACCTTTTGCTGTGTGAATGCGGGCGAGCACTGCCAGCGACTCCAAAACCATTTTCCGAGGGAGACTGAGGCCGCGCCAAAAGGGAGAACACAACTCCCCACTTGTTTCCTGAAGCCAGCCCAGCGGCCGCCCCCTTGGGCATGCCAGTCTCACTGCTCGCGTACCAAAACACAGAAACAGTAGTGTAGGGGAAGCCTATTGTAGATAGCCTCATTGTTGCGGGGAGTGGGAACACCTGGAATGCCTGTGCGGAAGAGCCTGGCACACGAGTCCCCTAAGTTACTGCGCGAGAGAAATGGATTCGTGCAGCCGCAACTCTCCCACCAGGTCTCAGTGGCAGAATGCTAGCACTCCTCCGGCCAGTGTCCGTGCAGGCCTAAGGTGCAGGCCCCTCCCTGGAAGGCACAACACTGTGGAGAATCCGCGCTTTTGCTCCCGCCGTTCCCTAGCAGAGAGGACGCTGTATGCTCTGCGCTGTGTTTGAGAGTCCGGCGAACGGCTTCCCTATGTAAAACCGAGGGAAAGAAAGGTCGGTGCCGGAGACGCCTCTCGGCTCAGCACTTGTTCTTGGGGCTGGTACCCTTGCCACGGTGTGCTTGCAAGCGGAGAGCCAAGCAACTAAGTCGAGGGAAACACACTGTAGAAAATCGCGTCTTCGGCCAGTTTAGGCCTTCCTGAGGGTGGAAATATTTTGCTGTATGAATGCGGGCGAGTACTGACAGAGAGTCTAAAACCATTTTCCGAGGGAGACTGAGGCCGCGGCAGAAGGGAGGACAAAACTCCCCACTTGTTTCCTGAAGCCATCCCAGGGGCCGCCCCCTTGGGCTTGCAAGTCTCACTGCTCGCGTACCGAAACAAAGAAAAAGGAATGTAGGGGAACCGTGTTGTACATAGCCTCACTGTTCCGGAGAGTGGAAACACTTGAAGTGTGTGTGCGTGAGAGCTTGGGAGACGAGTCCCCTACGTTACTGGGCGAGAGAAACGAACTCGGGCAGCCGCACCTCTCCTACCTCCTCTCAGTGGCAGAATCCTAGCAGTCCTCCGGCATGTGTGCGTGCAGGCCTAAGTTGCAGGCCCCTCCCTGGAAGGCAGAACACTGTGGAGAAACCGCGCGTTAGCTCGCACCGGTCCGTAGCGGAGAGGACTCTGTATGCTGTGTGCTGCGCTTGAGAGCCCAGCGAACGTCGGCCCTATGTAAAACCGAGGGAAAGAAAGGCCGGTGCCGGAGACGCTTCTCGGCTCAGGTCTTTATCCTCGGGCTAGTACCCTTGCCCAGTGTGCTTGCAGGCCGAGGGTCAACCAACTAAGTCGAGGGAAACACACTGTAGAAAATCCCGACTTTGGCCAGATTAGGCCTTCCTGAGGGTGGAAACCTTTTGCTGTGTGAATGCGGGTGAGCACTGCCAGCGACTCCAAAACCATTTTCCGAGGGAGACTGAGGCCGCGCCAAAAGCGAGAACACAACTCCCCACTTGTTTCCTGAAGCCAGGCCAACGGCCGCCCCCTTGGGCATGCCAGTCTCACTGCTCGCGTACCAAAACACAGAAACAGTAGTGTAGGGGAAGCCTATTGTAGATAGCCTCATTGTTGCGGGGAGTGGGAACACCTGGAATGCCTGTGCGGAAGAGCCTGGCACACGAGTCCCCTAAGTTACTGGGCGAGAGAAATGGATTCGTGCAGCCGCAACTCTCCCACCAGCTCTCAGTGGCAGAATGCTAGCACTCCTCCGGCCTGTGTCCGTGCAGGCCTAAGGTGCAGGCCCCTCCCTGGAAGGCACAACACTGTGGAGAATCCGCGCTTTTGCTCCCGCCGTTCCCTAGCAGAGAGGACGCTGTATGCTCTGCGCTGTGTTTGAGAGGCCGGCGAATGGCTTCCCTATGTAAAACCGAGGGAAAGAAAGGCCGGTGCCGGAGACGCCTCTCGGCTCAGCTCTTGTTCCTGGGGCTAGTACCGTTGCCCCGGTGTGCTTGCAGGCCGAGAGCCAAACTCCTATGTCGAGGGAACCACACTGTAGAAATTCCTTACTACGGCCAGACTAGGCCTTCCTGAGGGTGGACGCCTTCTGCTGTGTGAATGCGGGCGAGCACTGCCAGCGAGTCCAAAACCATTTTCCGAGGGAGACTGAGGCCGCGGCAGAAGGGAGAACACAACTCCCCACTTGTTTCCTGAAGCCAGGCCTGCGGCCGCCCCCTTAAACATACAAGTCTCACTGCTCGCGTACCAACGCCAGGAAACAGTAGGGTAGGGGACCGTGTTGTACAGAGCCTCACTGTTCCCGATAGTGGAAACACTTGGAGTGTATCTGCGTGAGAGCCTGGGAGAGGAGTCCCCTACTTTGCTGGGTTAGAGAAACGAACTCGGGCAGCCGCACCTCTCCCACCAGCTCTCAGTGGCAGAATGCTAGCACTCCGCCGGCATGGGTGCGTGCAGGCCTAAGTTGCAGGCCCCTCCTTGAAAGGCCCAACACTGTGGAGAAACCGCGGTTTAGCTCCCGCCGGTCCCTAGCAGAGAGGACGCTGTATGGTCAGCGCTGTGCTTGAGAGTCCGGCGAACGGCTTCCCTATGTAAAACCGAGGGAAAGAAAGGCCGGTGCCGGAGACGCCTCTCGGCTCAGCTCTTGTTCCTGGGGTAGTACCGATGCCCCGGTGTCCTTGCAGGCCGAGAGCAAGCCTCTTAAGTCGAGGGAACCACACTGTAGAAATTCCTTACTTCGGCCAGACTAGGCCTTCCTGAGGGTGGAAACCTGCTGTGTGAATGCTGGCGAGCACTGCCAGCGAGTGTAAAACCATTTTCCGAGGGAGACTGAGCCCGCGGCAGAAGGGAGAACACAACTCCCCACTTGTTTCCTGAAGTCAGTCCTGCCGCTGCCCACTTGTGCATGCAAGTCTCACTGTTCGCGTACCAACGCAAGGAAACAGTAGGTTAGGGGACCGTGTTTTACAGAGCCTCACTGTTCCCGAGAGTGGAAACACTTGGAATGTGTGTGCGTGAGACCCTGGGAGACGAGTCCACTACGTTATTGGGTGAGAGAAACGAACTCGGGCAGCCTCACCTCTCCCACCAGTTCTCAGTGGCAGAATGCTAGCACTCCTCCGGCATGGGTGCGTGCTGGCCTAGGTTGCAGGCCCCTCCTGGGAAGGCCCAACACTGTGGAGAAACCGCGCTTTAGCTGCCGCCGGGCCCTAGCGGAGAGGACGCTGTATGCTGTGCGCTGCGCTTGAGAGTCCGGCGAACGGCTTCCCTATGTAAAACCGAGGAAAAGAAAGGCCAGGGCCGGAGACGCCTCTCGGCTCAGCTCTTGTTCCTGGGGCTAGTACCGTTGCCCCGGGGTGCTTGCAGGCCCAGAGCTAACTTCCAAGTGGAGGGAAGCACACTGTAGAAATTCCTTACTTCGGCTAGACTAGGCGTTCCTGAGGGTGGAAACATTTTGCTGTGTGAATGCGGGCGAGCACTGCCAGCAAGTCCAAAACCATTTTCCAAGGGAGACTGAGGCCGCGGCAGAAGGGAGAACACAACTTCCCACTTGTTTTCTGAAGTCAGTCCTGCCGCTGCCCACTTGTGCATGCAAGTCTCACTGCTCGCGTACCAACGCAAGGAAACAGTAGGTTAGGGGACCGTGTTTGACAGAGCCTCACTGTTCCCGAGAGTAGAAACACTTGGAATGTGTGTGCGTGAGACCCTGGGAGACGAGTCCACTACATTATTGGGTGATAGAAACGAACTCGGGCAGCCGCACCTCTCCCACCAGCTCTCAGTGGGAGAATGCTAGCACTCCTCCGGCCTGTGTGAGTGCAGGCCTAAGTTGCAGGCCCCTCCCTGGAAGGCACAACACTGTGGAGAAACCGCGCTTTACCTCCCGCCGTTGTCTTGCGGAGAGGACGCTGTATGCTGTGCGCTGTGCCTGAGAGTCCGGCGAACGGCTTCCCTATGTAAAACCGAGGGAAAGTAAGGCCGGTGCCAGAGACGCCTCTCGGCTCAGCTTTTGTTCCCGTGGTGGTACCCTTGCCCCGGTGTGCTTGCAGGCCGAGAGCCAACCTCCTAAGTCCAGGGACCCACACTGTAGAAATTCCTTACTTCGGCCAGACTAGGCCTTCCTGAGGGTGGAAACCTTTTGCTGTGTGAATGCCGGCGAGCACTGCCAGCAAGTCCAAAGCGATTTTCGGAGGGAGACTGAGGCCGCGGCAGAAGGGAGAACACAACTCCCCACTTGTTTCCTGAAGCCAGCCCAGGGCCGCCCGCTTGGGTATTCAAGTCTCACTGCTCGCGTACCAAAACAAAGAAACAGTACTGTAGGAGAACCGTGTTATAGATAGCCTCATTGTTGTGGGGAGTGGGAACACAGGCAGTGCCTGTGCGTAAGAGCCTGGCATACGAGTCCCCTAAGTTACTGGGCGAGAGAAACGGTTTCGTGAAGCCACACCACTCCCACCATCTCAGTATCAGAATGCTAGCACTCCTCCGGCCTGTGTGTGTGCAGGCCTAAGTTGCAGGCCTCTCTGTGGAAGGCACAACACTGTGGACCGGCGGGAGTTAAAGCGCGGTTTCTCCACAGTGTTGTGCCTTTCAAGGAGGGGCCTTCAACTTAGGCCTGCAGGCACACATGGAGGAGGAGTGCTAGCATTCTGCCACTGAGAGCTGGTGGGAGAGGTGCGGCTGCCCGAGTTCGTTTCTCTCGCCCAGTAACGTAGGGGACTCGTCTCCCAAGCTCTCATGCACACACACTCCAAGTGTTTCCACTCTCCGGAGCAGTGAGGCTCTGTACAACACGGTCTCCTACCCCACTGTTTCCTTGCGTTGGTACGCGAGCAGTGAGACTTGCATGGGTAAGGGGGCGGCCGCAGGCCTGGCTTCAGGAAACAAGTGGGGATTTGTGTTCTCCCTTCTGCCGTGGCCTCAGTCTGCCTCAGAAAATGGTTTTGGACTCACTGGCAGTGCTCGCCCGCATTCACACAGCAAAAGGTTTCGACTCTCAGGACGGCCTAATCTGGCCGAAGACGGGATTTTCTACAGTGTGTTTCCCTCGACTTAGGTGCTTGGCTCTCGGCCTGCAAGCACACCGGGGCAACGTTACTAGACGCAGGAACAAGAGCTGAGCCGAGAGGCGTCTCCGACACCGGCCATCCTTTCCCTCGGTTTTCCATAAGGAAGCCGTTGGCCGGGCTCTCAAGCACAGAGCACAAAATACAACTTTTTCGCCGCTAGGGACCGGCGGGAGCTAAAGCGCGGTTTCTCCACAGGGTTGGGCCTTTCAAGTAGGGTCCTTCAACTTAGGCTTAGAGGCAAACATGCGGCAGGAGTGCTACCATTCTGCCACTGAGAGCTGGTGGGAGAGGTGCGGCTACCGAGTTCGTTTCTCTCACCCTATAACGTAGTGGACACGTCTCCCAGGCTCGCATGCACACACACTCCAAGTGTTTCCACTCTCCGGAACACTGAGGCTCTGTACAACCCGGTACCCTACCCTACTGTTTCCGTGCGTTGTTTCGTGAGCAGTGAGTCTTGCATGGTCAAGGGGGCGGCCTCAGACCTGACTTTAGGAAACAAGTGGGGAGTTGTGTTCTCCCTTCTGCCGCGGCCTCAGTCTCCCTCGGAAAATGGTTTTGGACTCGCTGGCAGTGCTCGCCCGCGTTCACACAGCAAAAGGATTCCACCCTCAGGAAGGCCTAGTCCTATCGAAGTAAGGAATTTCTACAGTGTGGTTCCCACGACTTAGGAGATTGGCTCTCGGCCTGCAAGCACACAGGGGCAACGGTACTAGCCCCAGGACAAGAGCTGAGCCGAGACGCGTCTCCAGCACCGGCCTTTCTTTCCCTCGATTTTACATAGGGAAGCCGTTCGCCGGACTCTCAAGCACAGCGCACAGCATACAGCTTCCTCTCCGCTAGGGACCGCCGTGAGCTAAAGCGCGGTTTCTCCACAGTGTTGTGCCTTCCAGGAAGGGGCCTTCAACGCAGGCCTGCACGCACACAGGCCGGAGGAGTGCTAGCATTCTGATCCTGAGAGCTGGTGGGAGAGGTGCGGCTGCAGGAATCCGTTTCTCTCGCCCAGGAACTTAGGGGACTCGTATGCCAGGCTCTTACGCACAGGCACTGCCTGTGTTCCCACTCCCCACAACGATGAGGCTATCTATAACACGGTTCTCCCACAGTACGGTTTCTTTGTTTTGGTACGCGAGCAGTGAGACTTGAATACCCAAGGGGGCGGCCCTAGGCTGGCTTCAGGAAACAAGTGGGGAGTTGTGTTCTCCCTTCTGCCGCGGCCTCAGTCTCCCTCGGAAAATCGTTTTGGACTTGCTGGCAGAGCTCGCCCGGATTCACACAGCAAAAGGTTTCCACCCTCAGGAAGGCCTAGTCTGGCCGAAGTAAGGAATTTCTACAGTGTGGTTCCCTGGACTTAGGAGTTTGGCTCTCGGGCTGCAAGCACACCGGGGCAAGGGTACTACCTCAGGAAAAAGAGCTGAACCGAGAGGCGTCTCCGGCACCGGCCTTTCTTTCCCTCGGTTTTACATAGGGAAGACGTTCGCCGGACTCGCAGGCACAGCGCACAGCATACAGCGTCCTCTCCGCTAGGGACCGCCGAGAGCTAAAGCGCGGTTTCTCCACAGTGTTGTGCCTTCCAGGGAGGGGCCTGCAACTTAGGCCTGCACGGACACATGCCGAAGGAGTGCTAGCATTCTACCACTGAGAGCTGGTGGGAGACGTCCGGCTGCCCGTGTTGGTTTCACTCGCCAAGTAAAGTGGGGGACTCGTCTTCCGGGCTCTCACGCACACACACTCCAAGTGTTTCCACTCTCTGGAACAGTGAGGCTCTGTACAACACGGTCCCTTACCTTACTGTTTCCTTGCATTGGTACGCGAGCAGTGAGACTTGCGTGCTCAAGGGGGCGGCCGCTGGGCTGGCTTCAGGAAAGAAGTGGGGAGTTGTGTTCTCCCTTCTACCGCAGCCTCAGGCTCCCTCGAAAATGGTTTTGGACTCGCTGGCAGTGCTCGCCCGCATTCACAGAGCAAAAGGTTTCCCCGCTCAGGAAGGCCAAATTGGCCGAAATCGGTGTTTTCTGCAGTGTGTTTCCACCGAGTTAGTTGGTTGGCTCTCGGCCTGCAAGTACACCGGGGAAGGGAACTAGCCACAGGGACAAGAGCTGAGCCGAGAGGCGTATCCGACACCGGCCTTCCATTCCCTCAGTGTTTTTTTTTTTATTTTTTTAATTGTTATGTTAATCACCATATATTACATCATTAGTTTTTGGTGCAGTGTTCCATGATTCATTGTTTGTTCATAACACCCAGTGCTCCATGCAGAACGTGCCCTCCTCAATACCCATCACCAGGCTAACACATGCCCCTACCACCCTCCCCTATCGAACCCTCAGTTTGTTTTTCAGAGTCCATCATCTCTCATGGTTCGTCTCCCCTCTGACATACTCCCCTTCCCTTCCTCTCCTGTTATCTTCTTCTTTTTCTTTCTTCTTAAAATATGTTGCGTTATTTGAATCAGAAGTACAGATCTGTGATTCAACAGTCTTGCACAATTCAGAGCGCTCACCGTAGCACATACCCTCCCCAATGTCTATCACCCAGCCACCCCATCTCTCCCACCCCCAACCACTCCAGTAAAACTCAGTTTGTTTCCTGAGATTAAGAATTCCTCATATCAGTGAGGTCATGCGATACGTGTCTTTCTCTGATTGACTTATTTCACTCAACATAACACCCTCAGTTCCATCCACGTCGTTGCAAATGGCAAGATCTCATTCCTTTGACGGCTGCATAATATTCCATTGTGAATATATACCACGTCTTCTTTATCCGTTCATCTGTCGCTGGACATCTTGGCTCTTTCCACAGTTTGGCTATTGTGGACATAGCTGGTATAAACATTGGGGTACACGTACCCCTTCCGGTCCCTACATTTGTAACGTTCTGGTAAATACCCTGTAGTGAAATTGCTGGCTCGAACAGTAGCTCTAATTTCAACGGTTTGAGGAACCTCGATACTGTTTCCAGAGAGGTTGCAGCAGCTTGCCTTTCCACCAACAGTGGAGGAGGGTTCCCATTTCTCCACATCCCCGCCACCTGTCGTTCCCTAACTTGTTAATTTTAGCCATTCTGACGGGTTTGAGGTGGTATCTCATTGAGGTTCTGATTTGGATTTCCCTCATGCCGAGCGATGTTGAGCACTTTTTCATGTGCCTGTTGGCCATTTGGATGTCTTCTTTGCAAAAATGTCTGTTCATGTCTTCGGCCCATTTCTTCATTGGATTATATGTTCTTTGGGTGTTGAGTTTTATAAGTTAGTTATAGATTTTGGATACTAGCCCTTTATCTGATATGTCATTTGCAAATATTTTCTCCCCTTCTGTCGGGTGTCTTTCGGTTTTGTGGACTGTTTCTTTAGCTGTGCAAAAGCTTTTTTTTAAATTTTTTATTGTTATGTTAAGCACCATATATTACATCATTAGTTTTTCGTGCAGTGTTCCATGATTCATTGTTTGTTCATAACACCCAGTGCTCCATGCAGAACGTGCCCTCCTCAATACCCATCACCAGGCTAACCCAAACCCCTACCGTCCTCCGCGCTAGAACCCTCACTTTGTTTTTCAGAGTCCGCCAACTGTCATGGTTCGTCTCCCCCTCTGACATACTCCCCTTCTCTTCCTCTCCTGTTATCTTCTTCTTTTCCTTTTTCTTAAAATATGTTGCGTTATTTGTTTCAGAAGTACAGATCTGTGATTCAACAGTCTTGCACAATTCACAGCGCTCACCGTAGCACATACCCTCCCCAATGTCTATCACCCAGCCACCCCATCCCTCCCACCCCCAACCACTCCCGTAACACTCAGTTTGTTTCCTGAGATTAAGAATTCCTCATATCAGTGAGGTCATGCGATACATGTCTTTCTCTGATTCACTTATTTGACTCAACATAACACCCTCCAGTTCCATCCATGTCTTTGGAAATGGCAACATCTCATTCCTTTTGATGGCTGCATAGTATTCCATTGTGTATATATACCACTTCTTCTTATCCATTCATCTGTCAATGGACATCTTGGCTCTTTCCACAATTTGGCTATTTTGGACATTGCTGCTATAAACCTGGGGTACACGTACACCTTCGGGTCCCTACATTTGTATCTTTGTGGTGAATACCAAGTATTCAATTGCTGGATCGAACGGTGGCTCTAATGTCAACTCTTTGAGGATCCTCCATACTGTTTTCCAGAGTGGTTGCACCAGCTTGCATTCCCACCAACAGTGTAGGAGGGTTCCCGTTTCTCCATATCCCCGCCAACCGCTGTCGTTCCCTGACTTGTTAATTTTAGCCATTCTGACGGGTGTGAGGTGGTATCTCATTGAGGTTTTGATTTGGATTTCCCTGATACCGAGCTATGTTGAGCACTTTTTCATGGGCCTGTTGGGCATTTGGAGGTCTTCTTTGAAAAAATGTCTGTTCATGTCTTCTGCCAATTTCTTCATTAGATTATGTGTTCTTTGGGTGTTGAGTTTGATAAGTTCTTTATCGATTTTGGATACTAGCCCTTTATCTGATATGTCATTTGCACATATTTTCTCCCATTCTGTCGGTTGTCTTTTGGTTTTGTGGACTGTTTCTTTTGCTGTGCAAAACCTTTTTTTTTTAATTTTTTATTGTTATGTTAATCACCATATATTACATCATTAGTTTTGGTGCAGTGTTCCATGATTCATTGTGTGTTAATAACACCCAGTGCTCCATGGAGAAATTGCCCTCCTCAATACCCATCTCCTGGCTAACCCATCCCCCTACCCCCTTCCCCTGTAGAACCCCCAGTTTGTTTTTAGAGTCCATCATCTCTCATGGTTCGTCTCCCCCTGTGGCATACTCCCCTTCTCTTCCTCTCCTGTTATCTTCTTCTTTTCCTTTTTTCTTAAAATATGTTGCGTTATTTGATTCAGAAGTGCAGATCTGTGATTCAACAGTCTTGCACAACTCACAGCGCTCAGCGTAGCACATACCCTCCCCAATGTCTATCACCCAGCCACCCCATTCCTCACACCCCCAACCACTCCAGTAACACTCTGTATCCGGAGATTAAGAATTTCTCATATCAGTGAGGTCATGCGATACGTGTCTTTCTCTGATTGACTTATTTCACTCAACATAACACCCTCCAGTTCCATCCGCGTCGTTGCAAATGGCAAGATCTCATTAATTTTGACGGCTGCATAATATTCCATTGTGTATATATACCACCTCTTCTTTATCCATTCATCTGTCGATGGACATCTTGGCTCTTGCCACAGTTTGGCTATTGTGGACATTGCTGCTATAGACTTTGGGGTACACGTACCCCTTCGGGTCCCTACATTTGTATCTTTGTGTTAAATACCCAGTAGTCAATTGCTGGATCGAACGGTAGCACTAATTTCAACTGTTTGAGACTCCTCCATACTGTTTTCCAGAGTGGTTGCACCAGCTTGCATTCCCACCAACAGTGGAGGAGGGTTCCCCTTTCTCCACATCCCCGCCAATATCTGTCGTTCCCTGACTTGTTAATTTTAGCCATTCTGACGGGTGTGAGGTGGTATCTCATTGAGGTTTTGATTTGGATTTCCCTGATGCCGAGCGATGTTGAGCACTTTTTCATGTGCCTGTTGGCCATTTGGATGTCTTCTTTGGAAAAATGTCTGTTCATATCTTCGGCCCCTTTCTTGATTGGATTATATGTTCTTTGGGTGTTGAGTTTTATAAGTTAGTTATAGATTTTGGATACTAGCCCATTATGTGATATGTCATTTGCAAATATTTTCTCCCATTCTGTCGGGTGTCTTTTGGTTTTGTGGACTGTTTCTTTAGCTCTGCAAAAGCTTTTTTTTAAATTTTTTATTGTTATGTGAAGCACCATATATTACATCATTAGTTTTTCGTGCAGTGTTCCATGATACATTGTTTGTTCATAACACACAATGCTGCATGCAGAACCTGCCCTCCTCTGTACCCATCACCAGGCTAACCGATCCCCCTAACCCCCTCCCCTCTAGAACCCTCAGTTTGTTTTTCAGAGTCCATCATCTCTCATGGTTCTTCTCCCCGTCTGACATACTCCCCCTCTCTTCATCTCCTGTTATCTAATTCTTTTTCTTTTTTCTTAAAATATGTTGCGTTATTTGACTCAGAAGTACAGATCTGTGATTCAACAGTGTTGCACAATTCACAGCGCTCACCGTGGCACATACCCTCCCCAATGTCTATGACCCAGCCAACCCATCCCTCCCACCTCCAACCACTCCAGTAACACTCAGTTTGTTTCCTAAGATTAAGAATTCCTCATATCAGTGAGGTCATGCGATACGTGTCTTTCTCTGAGTGACCTATTTCACTCAACATAACACCCTCCAGTTCCATCCACGTCGTTGCCAATGGCAAGATCTCATTCCTTTTGACGGCTGCATAATATTCCCTTGTGTATATATACCACTTCTTCTTTATCCATTCATCTGTCGATGGACATCTTGGCTCTTTCCACAGTTTGGCTATTGTGGACATTGCTGCTATAAACTTTGGGGTACACTTACCCCTTCGGGTCCCTACATTTGTATCTTTGTGGTAAATACCCAGTAGTCAATTGCTGGATCGAACGGTAGCTCTAATTTCAACTGTTTGAGGAACCTCCATACTGTTTTCCAGAGTGCTTACACCAGCTTGCCTTCCCACCAACAGTGTAGGAGGGTTCCCCTTTCTCCACATCCCCGCCAACATCTGTCGTTCCCTGACTTGTTAATTTTAGCCATTCTGACCGGAGTGATATGGCATCTCATTGAGGTTTTGATTTGGATTTCCCTGATGCCGAGCGATGTTGAGCACTTTTTCATGTGCCTGTTGGCGATTTGGATATCTTCTTTGGAAAAATGTCTGTTCATGTCTTCTGCCCATTTCTTGATTGGATTATTTGTTCTTTGTGTGTTGAGTTTGATAAGTTCTCTATATATTTTGGATACTAGCCCTTTATGTGATATGTCATTTGCAAATATTTTCTCCCATTCTGTCGGTTGTCCTTTGGTTTTGAGGACTGTTTATTTGCTGTGCAAAAGCTTTTTTATTGTTATGTTAATCACCATATATTACATCATTAGTTTTTGGTGCAGTGTTCCATGATTCATTGTTTGTTCATAACACCCAGTGCTCCATGCAGAACGTGACCTCCTCAAAACACATCAGCAGGTTAACCCGAACCCCTACCGCCCTCCCCTCTAGAACCCTCACTTTGTTTTTCAAATTCCATCATCTGTCATGGTTCGTCTCCCCCTCTGACATACTCCCCTTCTCTTCCTCTCCTGTTATCTTCTTCTTTTTCTTTTTCTTAAAATATGTTGCTTTATTTGTTTCAGAAGTACAGATCTGTGATTCAACAGTCTTGCAAATTCGAGAGCGCTCACCGTAGCACATACCCTCCCCAATGTCTATCACCCAGCCACCCCATCCCTCCCACCCCCAACACTCCAGTAACACTCAGTTTGTTTCCTGAGATTAAGAATTCCTCATATCAGTGAGGTCATGTGATACATGTCTTTCTCTGATTGACTTATTTCACTCAACATAACACCCTCCAGTTCCATCCACGTCTTTGCAAATGGCAACATCTCATTCCGTTTGAAGGCTGCATAATATTCCATTGTGTATATATACCACCTCTTCTTTATCCATTCATCTGTCGATGGACATCTTGGCTCTTTCCACAGTTTGGCTATTGTGGACATTGCTGCTATAAACTTTGGGGTACACGTACCCCTTCGGGTCCCTACATTTGTATCTTTGTGTTAAATACCCCGTAGTCAATTGCTGGATGGAACGGTAGCACTAATTTCAACTGTTTGAGGATCCTCCATAGTGTTTTCCAGAGTGGTTGCACCAGCTTGCATTTCCACCAACAGTGTAGGAGGGTTCCCCTTTCTCCACATGCCCGCCAACATCTGTCGTTCCCTGACTTGTTAATTTTATCCATTCTGACGGGTGTGAGGTGGTATCTCATTGAGATTTTGATTTGGATTTCCCTGATACCGAGCTATGTTGAGCACTTTTTTATGTGCCTATTGGCCATTTGGATGTCTTCTTTGAAAAAATGTCTGTTCATGTCTTCTGCCAATTTCTTAATTGGATTATGTGTTCTTTGGGTGTTGAATTTGATAAGTTCTTAATCGATTTTGGATACTAGCCCTTTATCTGATATGTCATTTGCACATATTTTCTCCCATTCTCTCGGTTGTCTTTTGGTTTTGTGGACTGTTTCTTTTGCTGTGGAAAATCTTTTTATTTTTTATTTTTTTATTGTTATGTTAATCACCATATATTACATCATTAGCTTTTGGTGCACTGTTCCATGATCAATTGTTTGTTCATAACACCCACTGCTCCATGTAGAACGTGCCCTCCTCAATACCCATCACCAGGCTAACCGATCCCCCTACCCCCCTCCCCTCTAGAACCCTCAGTTTGTTTTTCAGAGTCCATCATCTCTCATGGTTCGTCTCCCCGTCTGACATACTCCCCCTCTCTTCATCTCCTGTTATCTACATCTTTTTTTCTATTCTTAAAATATGTTGCGGTATTTGATTCAGAAGTACAGATCTGTGATTCAACAGTCTTGCACAATTCACAGCGCTCACCTTGGCACATACCCTCCCCAGTGTTTATCACACAGCCAACCCATCCCTCCCAGCCCCAACCACTCCATTCAAACAGTTTCTTTCCTGAGATTAAAAATTCCTCATATCAATGAGGTCATGCGATAGGTGTCTTTCTCTGATTGACTTATTTCACTCAACATAACACCCTCCAGTTCCATCCGCGTCGTTGCAAATGGCAAGATCTCATTCCTTTTGACGGCTGCATAATATTCCATTGTGTATATACACCACTTCTTTATCCGTTCATCTGTCGGTGGACATCTTCGCTCTTTCCACAATTTACCTATTTTGGAGATTGCTGCTATAAATATTGGGGTACACGTACCCGTTCAGGTCCCAACATTTGTATCTTTGTGGTAAATGCTCGGTAGTGCAATTGCTGGATCGAACGGTAGCTCTAATTTCAACTGTTTGTGGATCCTCCATAGTGTTTTCCAGAGTGGTTGCACCAGCTTGCCTTCCCACCAACAGTGGAGGAGTGTTCCCCTTTCTCCACATGCCCGCAAACATCTGTCGTTCCCTGACATGTTAATTTTAGCCATTCTGACGGGTGTGATATGGTATCTCATTGAGGGTTTGATTTGGGTTTCCCTGATGCCGAGCGATGTTGAGCCCTTTTTCATGTGCCTGTTGGCGATTTGGATGTCTTATTTGGAAAAATGTCTGTTCATGTCTTCGGCCCATTTCTTGATTGGATTATTTGTTCTTTGGGTGTTGAGTTTGATAAGTTCTTTATAGATTTTGGATACTAGCCCTTGATCTGTTATGTCATTTGCACATATTTTCTGCCATTCTGTCGGTTGTCTTTTGGTTTTGTGGACTGTTTCTTTTGCTGTGCAAAAGCTTTTTTTTATTGTTATGTTAATCACCATATATTACATCATTAGTTTTTCGTGCAGTGTTCCATGATTCATTGTTTGTTCACAACACCCAGTGCTCCATGCAGATCGTGCCCTCCTCAATACCCATCACCAGGCTAACCCAAACCCCTATCCCCCTTCCCTCTAGAACCCTCACTTTATTTTTCAGAGTGCATCATCTCTCATGGTTCGTCTCCCCCTCTGTGACACTCCCCTTCAGTTCCTCTACTGTTATCTTCTTCTTTTTCTCTTTTCTTAAAATATGTTGCGTTGTTTCAGAAGTACAGATCTGTGATTCAACAGTGTGCACAATTCACAGCACTCATCGTAGCACATAACTTCCCCAATGTCTATCACCCAGCCACCCCATCCGTCCCACCCCCAAACACTCCAGTAACACTCAGTTTGTTTCCTAAGATTAAGAATTCCTCATATCAGTGAGGTCATGCGATACGTGTCTTTCTCTGATTGACTCATTTCACTCAACATAACACCCTCCAGTTCCATCCACGTCGTTGCAAATGGCAAGATCTCATTCCTTTTGACGCCTGCATAATATTCCCTTGTGTATATATACCACTTCTTCTTTATCCATTCATCTGACGATGGACATCTTGGCTCTTTCCACAGTTTGGCTATTTTGGACATTGCTGCTATAAACTTTGGTGTACACGTACCCCTTCGGGTCCCTACATTTGTATCTTTGTGGTAAATACCCTTTAGTGCAATTGCTGGATCGAACGGTATCTCTAATTTCAACTGTTTGAGGAACCTCCATACTGTTTTCCAGAGTGCTTACACCAGCTTGCCTTCCCACCAACAGTGTAGGAGGGTTCCCCTTTCTCCACATCCCCGCCAACATCTGTCGTTCCCTGACTTGTTAATTTTAGCCATTCTGACGGGTGTGAGGTGGTATCTCATTGAGGTTTTGATTTGGATTTCCCTGATACCGAGCTATGTTGAGCACTTTTTCATGTGCCTGTTGGCCATTTGGATGTCTTCTTTGAAAAAATGTCTCTTCATGTCTTCTGCCAATTTCTTCATTGGATTATGTGTTCTTTGGGTGTTGAGTTTGATAAGTTCTTTATCGATTTTGGATACTAGCCCTTTATCTGATATGTCATTTGCACATAACTTCTCCCAATCTCTCGGTTGTCTTTTGGTTTTGTGGACTGTTTCTTTTGCTGTGCAAAATATTTGTTTTTATTTTTTCATTGTTATGTTAATCACCATATATTACATCATTAGTTTTTGGTGCACTGTTCCATGATTAATTGTTTGTTCATAACACCCACTGCTCCATGCAGAACGTGACCTCCTCAATACCCATCACCAGGCTAACAGATCCCCCTAACCCCCTCCCGTCTAGAACCCTCAGTTTGTTTTTCAGAGTCCATCATCTCTCACGGTTCGTCTCCCCGTCTGACATACTCACCCTCTCTTCATCTCCTGTTATCTACTTCTTTTTCTATTTTCCTAAAATATGTTGCCTTATTTGATTCAGAAGTACAGATCTGTGATTCAACAGTCTTGCACAATTCACAGCGCTCACCGTGGCACATACCCTCCCCAATGTCTATCACCCAGCCACCCCATCCCTCCCACCCCCAACCACTCCATTCAAACAGTTTGTTTCCTGAGATTAAAAATTCCTCATATCAGTGAGGTCATGGGATACGTGTCTTTCTCTGATTGACTCATTTCACTCAACATAACACCCTCCACTTCCATCCACATCGTTGCAAATGGCAAGATCTCATTCCTTTTGACGGCTGCATAATATTCCCTTGTGTATATATACCACTTCTTCTTTATCCGTTCATCTGTCGATGGACATCTTGGCTCTTTCCACAGTTTGGCTATTGTGGACATTGCTGCTATAAACTTTGGGGTACACGTACCCCTTCGTGTCCCTATATTTGTATCTTTGTGGTAAATACCCTTTAGTCCAATTGCTGGATCGAACGGTAGCTCTAACTTCAACTGTTTGGGGAACATCCATACTGTTTTCCAGAGTGCTTACACCAGCTTCCCTTCCTACCAGCAGTGTAGGAGGGTTCCCCTTTCTCCACTTCCCGCCAACATCTGTCATTCCCTGACTTGTTAATTTTAGCCATTCTGACGGGTGTGAGGTGGTATCTCATTGAGGTTTTGATTTGGATTTCCCTCATGCCGAGCGATGTTGAGCACTTTTTCATATGCCTATTGGCCATTTGGACGGCTTCTTAGGAAAAATGTCTGTTCATGTCTTCGGCCCATTTCTTGATTGGATTATTTGTTCTTTGGGTGTTGAGTTTGATAAGTTATTTATGGATTTTGGAGACTAGCCCTTTATCTGATATGATATTTGTAAATATTTTCTCCCATTCTGTCGGTTGTCTTTTGGGTTTGTGGACTGTTTCTTTTGCTGTGAAAAGTTTTCTTTATTTTTATGTTAATCACCATATATTACATCATTAGTTTTTCGTGCAGTGTTCCATGATTCATTGTTTGTTCATAACACCCAGTGCTCCATGCAGAACGTGCCCTCCTCAATACCCATCACCAGGCTAACCCAAACCCCTACCGCCCTCCCGTCTAGAACCCTCACTTTGTTTTTCAGAGTCCATCATCTGTCATGGTTCGTCTCCCTCTCTGACATACTCCCCTACTCTTCCTCTCCTGTTATCTTCCTATTTTTCTTTTTCTTAAAATATGTTGCTTTATTTGTTTCAGAAGTACAGATCTGTGATTCAACAGTCTTGCACAATTCACAGCGCTCACCGTAGCACAGACCCTCCCCAATGTCTATCACCCAGCCATCCCAATCCTCCCACCCCCAACCACGCTAGTCACTAGGTTTGTTTCCTGAGATTAAAAATTCCTCATATCAGTGAGCTCATGCGATACGTGTCCTTCTCTGATTGACTCATTTCACTCAACATAACACCCTTCAGTTCCATCCTCTTCGTTGCAAATGGCAAGATCTCATTCCTTTTGACAGCTGCATAATATTCCATTGTGTATATATACCACATCTTCTTTATCCAATCATCTTTCGATGGACATCTTGGCTCTTTCCACAGTTTGGTTATTGTCGATATTGCCGCTATAAACATTGGGATGCACGTACCCCTTCGGGTCCCTACATTTTTATCTTTGTGGTAAATACCCAGTAGTGAAGTTGATGGATCGAACGGTAGCTCTGATATCAACTGTTTGAGGAACCTCCATATTGTTTCCAGAGTGGTTGCACCAGCTTGCATTCCCACCAACAGTGGAGGAGGGTTTCCCTTTCTCCACATCCCCGCCAACATCTGTCGTTACCTGACTTGTTAATTTTAGCCATTCTGACGGGTATGAGGTGGTATCTCATTGAGGTTTTGATTTGGATTTCCCTGATACCGAGCGATGTTGAGCACTTTTTCATGTCCCTGTTGGCCATTTGGATGTCTTCTTTGGAGAAATGTCTGTTCATTCCTTCGGCCCATTTCTTGATTGGATTATATGTTCTTTGGGTGTTGAGTTTCATAAGTTCATTATAGATTTTGGATACTAGCCCTTTATCTGATATGTCATCTCCCAATATTTTCTCCCATTCTGTCGGGTGACTTTTGGTTTTGTGGACTGTTTCTTTAGCTGTCCAAAAGCTTTTTTTTAAATTTTTTATTGTTATGTTAATCACCATATATTACATCATTAGTTTTTCGTGGAGTGTTCCATGATTCATTGTTTGTTCATAACACCCAGTGCTCCACGCAGGACGTGCCCTCCTCAATACCCACAACGAGGCTAACCCAAACCCCTACCGCCCTCCCCTCTAGAACCCTCACTGTGTTTTTCAAAGTCCATCATCTGTCATGGTTCGTCTCCCCCTCTGACATACTCCCCTTCTCTTCCTATCCTGTTATCTTCTTCTTTTTCTTTTTCTTAAAATATGTTGCGTTATTTGTTTCAGAAATACATATCTGTGATTCAACAGTCCTGCCCAATTCAGAGCGCTCACTGTAGCACAAACGCTCCCCAATGTCTATCACCCAGCCACCCCATCCCTCCCACCCACAACCACTCCAGTAACACTCAGTATGTTTCCTGAGATTAAGAATTCCTCATATCAGTGAGGTCATGCGATACGTGTCTTTCTCTGATTGACCTATTTCACTCAACATAACATCCTCCAGTTCCATCCACGTCTTTGCAAATGGCAACATTTCATTCCTTTTGAAGGCTGCATTATATTCCATTGTGTATATATACCACCTCTTCTTTATCCATTCATCTGTCGATGGACATCTTGGCTCTTTCCAGAGTTTGGGTATTGTGGACATTGCTGCTATAAACTTTGGGGTACACGTACCTCTTCGGATCCCTACATTTGTATCTTTGTGGTAAATACCCAGTACTGCAATTGCTGGATCGAACGGTAGCTCTAATTTCAACTGTTTGAAGAACCTCCATACTCTTTTCCAGAGTGGTTGCACCAGCTTGCATTCCCACCAAAAGTGTAGGAGGGTTCCCCTTTCCTCACAACCACGCCAACATCTGTCGTTCCCTGACTTGTTAATTTTAGCCATTCTGACGTGTGTGAGGTGGTATCTCATTGAGGTTTGTTTTGGATTTCCCTGATGCCGAGCGTTGTTGAGCACTTTTTCATGTGCCTGTTGGCCATTTGGATGTCTTCTTTGGAAAAATGTCTGTTCATTTTTCGGCCCATTTCTTGATTGGATTATTTGTTCTTTGAGTGTTCAGTTTGATAAGTCCTTTATAGATTTGGGATACTAGCCCTTTATCTGATATGTCATTTGCCAATATTTTCTCCCATTCTGTCGGTTGTCTTTTGGGTATGTGGAGTGTTTCTCTTGCTGTGCAAAAGCTTTTTTCTTAATTGTTATTTTAATCATAACATAACAATGATATATTACATCATTCGTTTTTGGTGCAGTCTTCCATGATTCATTGTTTGTTCATAACACCCAGGGCTCCATGCAGAAAGTGCCCTCCTCAATATCCATCACCAGGCTAACCCATCCACCTACCCCCCTCTCCTCTAGAACCCTCAGTTTGTTTTTCAGAGTCCATCATCTCTCATGGATCGTCTCCCCCTTTGAAATACTCCCCTTCTCTTCCTCTCCTGTTACCTTCTTCTTTTATTTTTCTTAAAATATGTTGCGTTATTTGTTTCAGAAGTACAGATCTGTGATTCAACAATCTTGCACAATTCACAGCGCTCACCATAGCACATACCCTCCCCAATGTCTATCACCCAGCCACCCCATCCCTCAAACCCCAACCATTCCAGTATCAATGAATAATGGAACACTGCACCAAAAACTAATGATGTAATAATATAGTGATTAACATAATATTAAAAAATTAAAAAAAGCTTTTGCACAGCAAAAGAAACAGTCCACAACCCCAAAAGACAACCGACAGGATGGGAGAAAATATTTACAAATGACATATCAGATAAAGGGCTAGTATACAAAATCTATAAAGACCTTATCAAACTCAACACCCAAAGATCAAATAATCCAATCAAGAAATGGGCAGAAGACATGAGGAGACATTTTTCGAAAGAAGACATCCAAATGGCCAACAGGCACATGAAAAAGTGCTCAACATCGCTCGGCATCAGGGAAATCCAAATCAAAACCTCAATGAGATGCCATATCACACCCGTCAGAATGGCTAAAATTAACAAGTCAGGGAACGACAGATGTTGGCGGGCATGTGGAGAAAGGGGAAACCTCCTACACTGTTGGAGGGAATGCAAGCTGGTGCAACCACTCTGGAAAACAGTATGGAGGTTCCTCAAACAGTTGAAATTAGAGCTATCGTTTGATCCAGCAATTGCACTACTGGGTATTTACACCAAAGATACAAATGTAGGGACCCGAAGGGGTACGTGTACACCAATGTTTATAGCAGCAATGTCCACAATAGCCAAACTGTGGAAAGAGCCAAGATGTCCATCGACAGATGAATGGATAAAGAAGTGGTGGTATATATACACAATGGAATATTATGCAGCCGTCAAAAGGAATGAGATCTTGCCATTGGCAGCGACGTGGATGGAACTGGAGGGTGTTATGTTGAGTGAAATATGTCAATCAGAGAAAGACATGTATCGCATGACCTCACGGATATGAGGAATTCTTAATCTCAGGAAACAAACTGAG
The DNA here is from genome assembly GCF_037043125.1 of Eumetopias jubatus. NCBI lineage: Eukaryota > Metazoa > Chordata > Mammalia > Carnivora > Otariidae > Eumetopias > Eumetopias jubatus. The sequence continues at coordinate 390,850 of NW_028274932.1, read as the reverse complement.
TGTTACTGGAGTGGTTGGGGTTGGGAGGGATGGGGTGGCTTGGTGATAGACTTTGGGGAGGGTATGTGCTACGGTGAGCCCTGTGAATTGTGCAAGAGTGTTGAATCACAGATCTGTACTTCTGAAACAAATAACGCAACATATTTTAAGAAAAAAGAGAAAGAAGAAGGTAACAGGAAAGGAAGAGAAGGGGAGTATGTGAGAGGGAGAGAGGAACCATGACAGATGATGGACTCTGAAAAACAAACTGAGGGTTCTAGAGGGGAGGGGCGTAGGGGGATGTGTTAGCCTGGTGATGGGTATTGAGGAGGGCACGTTCTGCATGGAGCACTGGGTGTTATGAAGAAACAATGAATCATGGAACACTGCAGCAAAAACTAATGATGTAATATATGGTGTTTAACATAAGAATAAGAAAATTAAAAAAAAACTGAGGGAAAGAAAGGCCGGTGGCAGAGATGCCTCTCGGCTCAGCTCTTGTTCCTGGGGCTAGTACCCTATCACCGGTGTACTTGCAGGCCGAGAGCCAACCAACTAAGTCGATGGGAACACGCTGCAGAAAACCCCGACTTCGGCCAGATTAGGCCTTCCTGAGTGTGGAAACCTTTTGCTGTGTGAATGCGGGCGAGCGCTGCCAGCGAGTCCAAAACCATTTTCCAGGGAGACGGATTCCGCGGCAGAAGGGAGAACACAATTCCCCACTTCTTTCCTGAAGCCAGCCCAGCGGCCGCCCCCATGAGCATGCAAGTCTCACTGCTCGCGTACCAACGCAAGGAAACAGTAAGGTAGGGGACCGTGTTGCAAAGAGCCTCACTGTTCCAGAGAGTGGAAACACTTGGAGTGTGTGTGCGTGAGAGCCTGGGAGAGGAGTCCCCTACGTTACGAGGCGAGAGAAACGAACTCGGGCATCCGCACCTCTCCCACCAGCTCTCAGTGGCAGAATGCTAGCACACCTCCAACATGAGTGCGTGCAGGCCTATGTTTCAGGACTCTCCTTGAAAGGCCCAACACTGTGGAGAAACCGCGCTTTAGCTCCCGCCCGTCCTTATCGGAGAGGACGCTGTATGCTGTGCGCTGTGCTTGAGAGCCTGGCGCACGGCTACCTTGTGTAAAACCGAGGTAAAGAAAGGCCGTTGGCGGAGACAACTCTCGTCCCGGTGTGCTTGTAGGCCGAGAGCCAACCAACTAAGTCGAGGGAAACACAGTGTAGAAAAATCCGTCTTCGGCCAAATTAGGCCTTCCTGAGGGTGGAAACCTTTTGCTGTGTAAATGCGGGCGAGCACTGCCAGCGAGTCCAAAACCATTTTCCGAGGGACACTGAGGTCGCGGCAGAAGGGAGAACACAACTCCCCACTTGTTTCTTGAAGCCAGGCCTGCGGCCAACCCTTGAGCATACAATTCTCACTGCTCGCGTACCAACGCAAGGAAACAGTAGGGTAGGGGACCATGTTGTACAGAGCCTCACTGTTCCGGAGAGTGGAAACACTTGCAGTGTGTGTGCGTGAGAGCCTGGGAGACGAGTCTCCTACTTTACTCGGCGAGAGAAACGAACTCGGGCAGCCGCACGTCTCCCACAAGCTCTCAGTGGTAGAATGCTAGCACTCCTCCGGCCTGTGTGCGTGCAGGCCTAAGTTGCAGGCCCCTCCCTGGAAGGAAGAACACTGTGGAGAAACCGCGCTTTAGCTCCCGCCGGTCCCTAGCGGAGAGAACGCTGTATGCTGTGCGCTGTGCTTGAGAGTCCGGCGAACGGCTTCCCTATGTAAAACCGAGGGAAAGAAAGGCAGGTGCCGGAGACGCCTCTCGGCTCAGCACTTGTTCCTGGGGCTGGTACCCTTGCCACGGTGTGCTTGCAGGCAGAGAGCCAAGCAACTAAGTCGAGGGAAACACACTGTAGAAAATCCCGTCTTCGGCCAGTTTAGGCCTTCCTGAGTGTGGAAATATTTTGCTGTATGAATGCGGGCGAGTACTGACGGAGAGTCTAAAACCATTTTCCGAGGGAGACTGAGGCCGCGGCAGAAGGGAGGACAAAACTCCCCACTTGTTTCCTGAAGCCATCCCAGGGGCCGCCCCCTTGGGCTTGCAAGTCTCACTGCTCGCGTACCGAAACAAAGAAAAAGGAATGTAGGGGAACCGTGTTGTACATAGCCTCACTGTTCCGGAGAGTGGAAACACTTGAAGTGTGTGTGCGTGAGAGCTTGGGAGACGAGTCCCCTACGTTACTGGGCGAGAGAAACGAACTCGGGCAGCCGCAACTCTCCTACCTCCTCTCAGTGGCAGAATCCTAGCAGTCCTCCGGCATGTGTGCGTGCAGGCCTAAGTTGCAGGCCCCTCCCTGGAAGGCAGAACACTGTGGAGAAACTGCGCGTTAGCTCGCACCGGTCCGTAGCGGAGAGGACTCTGTATGCTGTGTGCTGCGCTTGAGAGCCCGGCGAACATCGGCCCTATGTAAAACCGAGGGAAAGAAAGGCGGTGCCGGAGACGCTTCTCGGCTCAGGTCTTTATCCTGGGGCTAGTACCCTTGCCCAGTGTGCTTGCAGGCCGAGGGCCAACCAACTAAGTCGAGGGAAACACACTGTAGAAAATCCCGACTTTGGCCAGATTAGGCCTTCCTGAGGGTGGAAACCTTTTGCTGTGTGAATGCGGGCGAGCACTGCCAGCGACTCCAAAACCATTTTCCGAGGGAGACTGAGGCCGCGCCAAAAGGGAGAACACAACTCCCCACTTGTTTCCTGAAGCCAGCCCAGCGGCCGCCCCCTTGGGCATGCCAGTCTCACTGCTCGCGTACCAAAACACAGAAACAGTAGTGTAGGGGAAGCCTATTGTAGATAGTCTCATTGTTGCGGGGAGTGGGAACACCTGGAATGCCTGTGCGGAAGAGCCTGGCACACGAGTCCCCTAAGTTACTGGGCGAGAGAAATGGATTCGTGCAGCCGCAACTCTCCCACCAGCTCTCAGTGGCAGAATGCTAGCACTCCTCCGGCCTGTGTCCGTGCAGGCCTAAGGTGCAGGCCCCTCCCTGGAAGGCACAACACTGTGGAGAATCCGCGCTTTTGCTCCCGCCGTTCCCTAGCAGAGAGGACGCTGTATGCTCTGCGCTGTGTTTGAGAGTCCGGCGAATGGCTTCCCTATGTAAAACTGAGATAAAGAAAGGCCGGTGCCGGAGACGCCTCTCGGCTCAGCTCTTTTTCCTGGGGCTAGTACCGTTGCCCCGGTGTGCTTGCAGGCCGAGAGCCAAACTCCTATGTCGAGGGAACCACACTGTAGAAATTCCTTACTACGGCCAGACTAGGCCTTCCTGAGGGTGGACGCCTTCTGCTGTGTGAATGCGGGCGAGCACTGCCAGCGAGTCCAAAACCATTTTCCGAGGGAGACTGAGGCCGCGGCAGAAGGGAGAACACAACTCCCCTCTTGTTTCCTGAAGCCAGGCCTGCGGCCGCCCCCTTAAACATACAAGTCTCACTGCTCGCGTACCAACGCCAGGAAACAGTAGGGTAGGGGACCGTGTTGTACAGAGCCTCACTGTTCCCGATAGTGGAAACACTTGGAGTGTATCTGCGTGAGAGCCTGGGAGAGGAGTCCCCTACTTTGCTGGGTGAGAGAAACGAACTCGGGCAGCCGCACCTCTCCCACCAGCTCTCAGTGGCAGAATGCTAGCACTCCGCCGGCATGGGTGCGTGCAGGCCTAAGTTGCAGGCCCCTCCTTGAAAGGCCCAACACTGTGGAGAAACCGCGGTTTAGCTCCCGCCGGTCCCTAGCAGAGAGGACGCTGTATGGTCAGCGCTGTGCTTGAGAGCCCGGCGAACGGCTTCCCTATGTAAAACCGAGGGAAAGAAAGGCCGGTGCCGGAGACGCCTCTCGGCTCAGCTCTTGTTCCTGGGGCTAGTACCGTTGCCCCGGGGTGCTTGCAGGCCCAGAGGTAACTTCCAAGTGGAGGGAAGCACACTGTAGAAATTCCTTACTTCGGCTAGACTAGGCCTTCCTGAGGGTGGAAACATTTTGCTGTGTGAATGCGGGCGAGCACTGCCAGCAAGTCCAAAACCATTTTCCGAGGGAGACTGAGGCCGCGGCAGAAGGGGAACATAACTCCACACTTGTTTCCTGAAGTCAGTCCTGCCGCTGCCCACTTGTGCATGCAAGTCTCACTGCTCGCGTACCAACGCAAGGAAACAGTAGGTTAGGGGACCGTGTTTTACAGAGCCTCACTGTTCCCGAGAGTAGAAACACTTGGAATGTGTGTGCGTGAGACCCTGGGAGAGGAGTCCACTACATTATTGGGTGAGAGAAACGAACTCGGGCAGCCGCACCTCTCCCACCAGCTCTCAGTGGCAGAATGCTAGCACTCCTCCGGCATGGGTGCGTGCAGGCCTAGGTTGCAGGCCCCTCCTGGGAAGGCCCAACACTGTGGAGAAACCGCGCTTTAGCTCCCGCCGGGCCCTAGCGGAGAGGACGCTGTATGCTGTGCGCTGTGCTTGAGAGTCCGGCGAACGGCTTCCCTATGTAAAACCGAGGAAAAGAAAGGCCGGGGCCGGAGACGCCTCTCGGCTCAGCTCTTGTTCCTGGGGCTAGTACCGTTGCCCCGGGGTGCTTGCAGGCCGAGAACCAACCACCTAAGTCAAGGGAAGCACACTGTAGAAATTCCTTACTTCGGCTAGACTAGGCCTTCCTGAGGGTGGAAACATTTTGCTGTGTGAATGCGGGCGAGCACTGCCAGCGAGTCCAAAACCATTTTCCGAGGGAGACTGAGGCCGCGGCAGAAGGGAGAACACAACTCCCCACTTGTTTCCTGAAGCCAGGGCAGCGGCTGCCCCCTTGAGCATGCAAGTCCCACTGCTCGTGTACCAACGCAAGGAAACAGTAGGGTAGGGTACCCTGGTGTAGAGCCTCACTGTTCCGGAGAGTGGAAACACCTGGAGTGTGTGTGCGTGAGAGCCTGGTATACGAGTGCCCTAAGTTACTGGGCGAGAGAAAGGAACTCGGGCAGCCGCACCTCTCCCACCAGCTCTCACTGGCAGAATGCTAGCACTCCTCCTCCATGTGTGCCTACAGGCCTAAGTTGAAGGCCCCTCCTTGAAAGGCACAACACTGTGGCGAAACCGCGCTCTAACTCCCGCCGGTCCCTAGCGGAGAAAATGATGAATGCTGTGCGCTGTGCTTGAGAGCCAGGCGAACGGCTTCTCTATGTAAAACCGAGGGAAAGAAAGGCCGGTGCCGGAGACGCCTCTCGACTCAGCTCTTGTTCCTGCTTCTAGTAACGTTGCCCCGGTGTGCTTGCAGGCCGAGAGCCAACCACCTTAGTCGAGGAAAACACACTGTAGAAATTCCCGACTTTGGCCAGATTAGGCCTTCCTGAGGGTCTAAACCTTTTGCTGTGTGAATGGGGGGGGAGTACTGCCAGCGATTCCAAAACCATTTAGCGAGGGAGACTGAGCCCGCGGCAGAAGGGAGAACACAACTCCCCACTTGTTTCCTGAAGCCAGGCCTGCGGCCGCCACCTTTACCATACAACTCTCACTGCTCGCGTACCAAAGCAAGGAAACAGTAGGGTAGGGGACCGTGTTGTACAGAGCCTCACTGTTCCCGTGAGTGGAAACACTTGGAGTGTGTGTGCGTCACAGCCTGGGAGAAGAGTCCCCTACGTTACTGGGCGAAAGAACCGAACTCGGGCATCCGCACCTCTCCCACCAGCTCTCAGTGGCAGAATGCTAGCACTCCTCCGGCCTATGTGAGTGCAGGCCTAAGTTGCAGGCCCCTCCCTGGAAGGCACAACACTGTGGAGAAACCGCGCTTTACCTCCCGCCGTTGTCTAGCGGAGAGGACGCTGTATGCTGTGCGCTCTGCCTGAGAGTCCGGCGAACGGCTTCCCTATGTAAAACCGAGGGAAAGAAAGGCCGGTGCCGGAGACGCCTCTCGGCTCAGCTCTTGTTCCTGGGGCTAGTACCGTTGCCCCGGTGTGCTTGCAGGCCGAGAGCCAAACTCCTATGTCGAGGGAACCACACTGTAGAAATTCCTTACTACGGCCAGACTAGGACTTCCTGAGGGTGGACGCCTTCTGCTGTGTGAATGCGGGTGAGCACTGCCAGCGAGTCCAAAGCCATTTTCCGAGGGAGACTGAGGCCGCGGCAGAAGGGAGAACACAACTCCCCTCTTGTTTCCTGAAGCCAGGCCTGCGGCCGCCCCCTTAAACATACAAGTCTCACTGCTCGCGTACCAACGCCAGGAAACAGTAGGGTAGGGGACCGTGTTGTACAGAGCCTCACTGTTCCCGATAGTGGAAACACTTGGAGTGTATCTGCGTGAGAGCCTGGCAGAGGAGTCCCCTACTTTGCTGGGTGAGAGAAACGAACTCGGGCAGCCGCAACTCTCCCACCAGCTCTCAGTGGCAGAATGCTAGCACTCCGCCGGCATGGGTGCGTGCAGGCCTAAGTTGCAGGCCCCTCCTTGAAAGGCCCAACACTGTGGAGAAACCGCGGTTTAGCTCACGCCGGTCCCTAGCAGAGAGGACGCTGTATGGTCAGCGCTGTGCTTGAGAGCCCGGCGAACGGCTTCCCTATGTAAAACCGAGGGAAAGAAAGGCCGGTGCCGGAGACGCCTCTCGGCTCAGCTCTTGTTCCTGGGGCTAGTACCGTTGCCCCGGTGTGCTTGCAGGCCGAGAACCAACCACCTAAGTCGAGGGAAACACAGTGTAGAAAACCCCGACTTCGGCCCTTTAGGCCTTCCTGAGTGTCGAAACCTTTTGCTGTGTGAATGCGGGCGAGTACTGCCAGCCAGTCTAAAACCATTTTCGGAGGGAGACTGAGGCCGCGGCAGATGGGAGAACACAACCCCCCACTTGTTTCCTGAAGCCAGGCCTGCGGCCGCCCCTTAACCCTACAAGTCTCTCTCACGTACTAACACAAGGTAACAGTAAGGTAGGGGACCGTGTTGTACCGAGCCTCACTGTTCCGGAGAGTGGAAACACTTGGAGTGTGTGTGCGTGAGAGCCTGGGAGACGAGTTCCCTACGTTACTGGGCTAGAGAAACGAACTCGGGCAACCGCTCCTCCCGCACCAGCTCTCAGTGGCAGAATGCTAGCACTCCTCCGGCCTGTGTGCGTGCAGGCTTAAGTTGCAGGGCCGTCCCTGAAAGGCACAACACTGTGGAGAAACCGCGCTTTAGCTCCCGCCGGTCCCTAGCGGAGAGAACGCTGTATGCTGTGCGCTATGCTTGAGAGTCCGGCGAACGGCTTCCCTATGTAATTCGTTCCACTGGCCAGACTAGGCCGTCCTGAGGGTGGAAACCTTTTGCTGTGTGAATGCGGGCGAGCACTGCCAGCGAGTCCAAAACCATTTTCCGAGGGACACTGAGGCCGCGGCAGAAGGGAGAACACAACTCCCCACTTGTTTCCTGAAGCCAGGCCTGCAGCCGCCACCTTTACCATCCAACTCTCACTGCTCGCGTACCAACGCAAGGAAACAGTAGGGTAGGATACCGTGCTGTAGAGCCTCACTGTTCCGGAGAGTGGAAACACTTGGAGTGTGTGTGCATGAGAGCCTGGGAGAGGAGTCCCCTACCTTACTGGGCGAGAGAAACGAACTCGGGCATCCGCACCTCTCCCACCAGCTCTCAGTGGCAGAATGCCAGCACTCCTCCAGCATGTGTGCGTGCAGGCCTATGTTTCAGGACTCTCCTTGAAAGGCCCAACACTGTGGAGAAACCCTGCTTTAGCTCCCGCCGGTTCTTATCGGAGAGGACTCTGTATGCTGTGCCCTGTGCTTGAGAGCCTGGCGCACGGCTTCCTTATGTAAAACCGAGGTAAAGAAAGGCCGTTGGCGGAGACGCCTCTCGTCTCAGCTCTTGTTCCTGGGGCTCGTACCCTTGCCACGGTGTGCTTCCAGGCCGAGAGCCAAGCAACTAAGTCGAGGGAAAACACACTGTAGAAAATCCCGTCTTCGGCCAGATTAGGCCTTCCTGAGGGTGGAAACCTTTTGCTGTATGAATGCGGGCGAGGACTGACAGCGAGACTAAAACCATTTTCCGAGGGAGACTGAGGCCGCGGCAGAAGGGAGAACACAACTCCCCACTTGTTTCCTGAAGCCATCCCAGCGGCCGACCCCTTGGGCTTGCAAGTCTCACTGCTCGTGTACCAAAACAAAGAAACAGGAATGTAGGGGAACCGTGTTGTAATAGCCTCACTGTTCCGGAGAGTGGAAACACTTGAAGTGTGTGTGCGTGAGAGCTTGGGAGAAGAGTCCCCTACGTTACTGGGCGAGAGAAACGAACTCGGGCAGCCGCACCTCTCCTACCTCCTCTCAGTGGCCGAATGCTAGCAGTCCTCCGGCATGTGTGCGTGAAGGCGTAAGTTGCAGGCCCCTCCTTGAAAGTCCCAAGACTCTGCAGGAACCGCGCTTTAGATCCCACCGTTTCCTAGCGGAGAAGACGCTGTATGCTCTGCGTTGTGCTTGAGAGCCCGGCAAACGGCTTTCCTATGTAAAACAGAGGGAAAGAAAGGCCGGAGCCGGAGACGCCTCTCGGCTCAGCTCTTGTTCCTGGGGCTAGTACCCTTGCCCCGGTGTGCTTGCAGGCCGAAAGCCAAACTCCTATGTCAAGGGAACCACACTGTAGAAATTCCTTACTACGGCCAGACTAGGCCTTCCTGAGGGTGGACGCCTTCTGCTGTGTGAATGCGGGCGAGCACTGCCAGCGAGTCCAAAACCATTTTCCGAGGGAGACTGAGGCCGCGGCAGAAGGGAGAACACAACTCCCCACTTGTTTCCTGAAGCCAGGCCTGCGGCCGCCCCCTTACCCATGCAAGTCTCACTGCTCGCGTACCAACGCCAGGAAACAGTAGGGGAGGGGACCGTGTTGTACAGAGCCTCACTATTCCCGATAGTGGAAACACTTGGAGTGTATCTGCGTGAGAGCCTGGGAGAGGAGTTCCCTACTTTGGTGGGTGAGAGAAACGAACAGCCGCACCTCTCCCACCAGCTCTCAGTGGCAGAATGCTAGCACTCCGCCGGCATGGGTGCGTGCAGGCCTAAGTTGCAGGCCCTTCCTGGGAAGGCCCAACACTGTGGAGAAACCGCGCTTTAGCTCCCGCCGGTCCCTACCAGAGAGGACGGTGTATGGTCAGCGCTGTGCTTGAGAGCCCGGCGAACGGCTTCCGTATGTAAAACCGAGGGAAAGAAAGGCCGGTGCCGGAGACGCCTCTCGGCTCAGCTCTTGTTCCTGGGGCTAGTACCGATGCCCCGGTGTCCTTGCAGCCCGAGAGCCAGCCTCTTAAGTCGAGGGAACCACACTGTAGAAATTCCTTACTTCGGCCAGACTAGGCCTTCCTGAGGGTGGAAATCTGCTGTTTGAATGCTGGCGAGCACTGCCAGCGAGTGTAAAACCATTTTCCGAGGGAGACTGAGCCCGCGGCAGAAGGGAGAACACAACTCCCCACTTGTTTCCTGAAGTCAGTCCTGCCACTGCCCACTTGTGCATGCAAGTCTCACTGCTCGCGTACGAACGCAAGGAAACAGTAGGTTAGGGGACCGTGTTTTACAGAGCCTCACTGTTCCCGAGAGTAGAAACACTTGGAATGTGTGTGCGTGAGACCCTGGGAGACGAGTCCACTATATTATTGGGTGATAGAAACGAACTCGGGCAGCCGCAGCTCTCCCACCAGCTCTCAGTGGCAGAATGCTAGCACTCCTCCGGCATGGGTGCGTGCAGGCCTAGGTTGCAGGCCCCTCCTGGGAAGGCCCAACACTGTGGAGAAACCGCGGTTTAGCTCCCGCCGGTCCCTAGCGGAGAGGACGCTGTATGCTGTGCGCTGTGCTTGAGAGCCCGGCGAACGGCACCCTTATGTAAAATCGAGGGAAAGAAAGGCCGGTGCCAGAGACGCCTCTCGGCTCAGCTCTTATTCCTACGGCTAGTAACCTTGCCCCGGTGTGCTTGCAGGCCGAGAGCGAACCTCCTAAGTCGAGGTAAACACACTGTAGATAATCCCGACTTCGGCCAGATTACGCCTTCCTGAGGGTGGAAACCTTTTGCTGTATGAATGTGGGCGAGAAGAGCCAGCGAGTCCAAAACCATTTTGCAAGGGAGACTGAGGCCGGGCAGAAAGGAGAACAAAACTCCCCACTTGTTTCCTGAAGCCAGCCCAGGGCCGCCCCCTTGGGTATTCAAGTCTCACTGTTCGCGTACCTAAACAAAGAAACAGTACTGTAGGAGAACCGTGTTATAGATAGCCTCATTGTTGTGGGGAGTGGGAACACAGGCAGTGCCTGTGCGTAAGAGCCTGGCATACGAGTCCCCTAAGTTACTGGGCGAGAGAAACGGTTTCGTGAAGCCACACCACTCCCACCATCTCAGTATCAGAATGCTAGCACTCCTCCGGCCTGTGTGTGTGCAGGCGTAAGTTGCAGGCCTATCCGTGGAAGACACAACACTGTGGATCGGCGGGAGTTAAAGCGCGGTTTCTCCACAGTGTTGTGCCTTTCAAGGAGGGGCCTGCAACGTAGGCCTGCACGCACCCATGCCGGCGGAGTGCTAGCATTCTGCCACTGAGAGCTGGTGGGAGAAGTGCGGCTGCCCGAGTTCGTTTCTCTCGCCCAGTAACGTAGGGGACTCGTCTCCCAAGCTCTCATGCACACACACTCCAAGTGTTTCCACTCTCCGGAGCAGTGAGGCTCTGTACAACACGGTCTCCTACCCCACTGTTTCCTTGCGTTGGTACGCGAGCAGTGAGACTTGCATGGGTAAGGGGGCGGACGCAGGCCTGGCTTCAGGAAACAAGTGGGGAGTTGTGTTCTCCCTTCTGCCGTTGCCTCAGTCTGCCTCAGAAAATGGTTTTGGACTCGCTGGCAGTGCTCGCCCGCATTCACACAGCAAAAGGTTTCGACTCTCAGGACGGCCTAATCTGGCCGAAGACGGGATTTTCTACAGTGTGTTTCCCTCGACTTAGGTGCTTGGCTCTCGGCCTGCAAGCACACCGGGGCAACGTTACTAGACGCAGGAACAAGAGCTGAGCCGAGAGGCGTCTCCGACACCGGCCTTCCTTTCCCTCGGTTTTCCACAAGGAAGCCGTTCGCCGGGCTCTCAAGCACAGCGCACAAAATACAACTTTTTCGCCGCTAGGGACCGGCGGGAGCTAAAGCGCGGTTTCTCCACAGGGTTGGGCCTTTCAAGTAGGGTCCTTCAACTTAGGCTTAGAGGCAAACATGCGGCAGGAGTGCTACCATTCTGCCACTGAGAGCTGGTGGGAGAGGTACGGCTACCGAGTTCGTTTCTCTCGCCCTATAACGTAGTGGACACGTCTCCCAGGCTCGCATGCACACACACTCCAAGTGTTTCCACTCTCCGGAACTCTGAGGCTCTGTACAACCCGGTACCCTACCCTACAGTTTCCTTGCGTTGTTTCGCGAGCAGTGAGTCTTGCATGGTCAAGGGGGCGGCCTCAGGCCTGACTTTAGGAAACAAGTGGGGAGTTGTGTTCTCCCTTCTGCCGCGGCCTCAGTCTCCCTCGGAAAATGGTTTTGGACTCGCTGGCAGTGCTCGCCCGCGTTCACACAGCAAAAGGCTTCCACCCTCAGGAAGGCCTAGTCCTATCGAAGTAAGGAATTTCTACAGTGTGGTTCCCACGACTTAGGAGATTGGCTCTCGGCCTGCAAGCACACAGGGGCAACGGTACTAGCCCCAGGACAAGAGCTGAGCCGAGACGCCTCTCCGGCACCGGCCTTTCTTTCCCTCGATTTTACATAGGGAAGCCGTTCGCCGGACTCTCAAGCACAGCGCACAGCATACAGCTTCCTCTCCGCTAGGGACCGCCGTGAGCTAAAGCGCGGTTTCTCCACAATGTTGTGCCTTCCAGGGAGGGGCCTTCAACGCAGGCCTGCACGCACACAGGCCGGAGGAGTGCTAGCATTCTGATCCTGAGAGCTGGTGGGAGAGGTGCGGATGCACGAATCCGTTTCTCTCGCCCAGGAACTTAGGGGACTCGTATGCCAGGCTCTTACGCACAGGCACTGCCTGTGTTCCCACTCCCCACAACGATGAGGCTATCTATAACACGGTTCTCCCACAGTACGGTTTCTTTGTTTTGGTACGCGAGCAGTGAGACTTGAATACCCAAGGGGGCGGCCCTGGGCTGGCTTCAGGAAACAAGTGGGGAGTTGTGTTCTCCCTTCTGCCGCGGCTTCAGTCTCCCTCGGAAAATCGTTTTGGACTTGCTGGGAGAGCTCGCCCGAATTCACACAGCAAAAGGTTTCCACCCTCAGGAAGGCCTAGTCTGGCCGAAGTAAGGAATTTCTACAGTGTGGTTCCCTGGACTTAGGAGGTTGGCTCTCGGGCTGCAAGCACACCGGGGCAAGGGTACTACCTCAGGAACAAGAGCTGAGCCCAGAGGCGTCTCCGGCACCGGCCTTTCTTTCCCTCGGTTTTACATAGGGAAGACGTTCGCCGGACTCTCAGGCTCAGCGCACAGCATACAGCGTCCTCTCCGCTAGGGAACGGCGGGAGGTAAAGCGCGGTTTCTCCACAGTGTTGTGCCTTCCAGGGAGGGGCCTGCAACTTAGGCCTGCAGGCACACATGCCGAAGGAGTGCTAGCATTCTACCACTGAGAGCTGGTGGGAGACGTGCGGCTGCTCGTGTTCGTTTCTCTCGCCCAGTAAAGTAGGGGACTCGTCTTCCGGGCTCTCACGCACACACACTCCAAGTGTTTCCACTCTCTGGAACAGGGAGGCTCTGTACAACACGGTCCCTTACCTTACTGTTTCCTTGCGTTGGTACGCGAGCAGTGAGACTTGCATGCTCAAGGGGGCGGCCGCTGGGTTGGCTTCAGGAAAGAAGTGGGGAGTTTTGTTCTCCCTTCTACCGCAGCCTCAGGCTCCCTCGAAAATGGTTTTGGACTCGCTGGCAGTGCTCGCCCGCATTCACAGAGCAAAAGGTTTCCCCCCTCAGGAAGGCCAAATTGGCCGAAATCGGTGTTTTCTGCAGTGTGTTTCCACCGAGTTAGTTGGTTGGCTCTCGGCCTTCAAGTACACTGGGGCAAGGGTACTAGCCACAGGAACAAGAGCTGAGCCGAGAGGCGTATCCGACACCGGCCTTCCATTCCCTCAGTGTTTTTTTTTTAATTTTTTAATTGTTATGTTAATCACCATATATTACATCATTAGTTTTTGGTGCAGTGTTCCATGATTCATTGTTTGTTCATAACACCCAGTGCTCCATGCAGAACGTGCCCTCCTCAATACCCATCATCAGGCTAACACATGCCCCTGCCACCCTCCCCTATCGAACCCTCAGTTTGTTTTTCAGAGTCTATCATCTCTCATGGTTCGTCTCCCCTCTGACATACTCCCCTTCCCTTCCTCTCCTGTTATCTTCTTCTTTTTCTTTCTTCTTAAAATATGTTGCGTTATTTGATTCAGAAGTACAGATCTTTGATTCAACAGTCTTGCACAATTCAGAGCGCTCACCGTAGCACATACCCTCCCCAATGTCTATCACCCAGCCACCCCATGTCTCCCACCCCCAACCACTCCAGTAACACTCAGTTTGTTTCCTGAGATTAAGAATTCCTCATATCAGTGACGTCATGCGATACGTGTCTTTCTCTGATTGACTTATTTCACTCAACATAACACCCTCCAGTTCCATCCACGTCGTTGCAAATGGGAAGATCTCATTCCTTTGACGGCTGCATAATATTCCATTGTGAATATATACCACGTCTTCTTTATCCGTTCATCTGTCGCTGGACATCTTGGCTCTTTCCACAGTTTGGCTATTCTGGACATTGCTGCTATAAACACTGGGGTACACGTACCCCTTCCGGTCCCTACATTTGTAACGTTCTGGTAAATACCCTGTAGTGCAATTGCTGGCTCGAACAGTAGCTCTAATTTCAACTGTTTGAGGAACCTCGATACTGTTTTCCAGAGAGGTTGCAGCAGCTTGCATTCCCACCAACAGTGGAGGAGGGTTCCCCTTTCTCCACATCCCCGCCATCTGTCGTTCCCTGACTTGTTAATTTTAGCCATTCTGACGGGTGTGAGGTGGTATCTCATTGAGGTTTTGATTTGGATTTCCCTCATGCCGAGCGATGTTGAGCACTTTTTCATGGGCCTGTTGGCCATTTGGATGTCTTCTTTAGAAAAATGTCTGTTCATGTCTTCGGCCCATTTCTTGATTGGATTATATGTTCTTTGCGTGTTGAGTTTTATAAGTTAGTTATAGATTTTGGATACTAGCCCTTTATCTGATATGTCATTTGCCAATATTTTCTCCCCTTCTGTCGGGTGTCTTTTGGTTTTATGGACTGTTTCTTTAGCTGTGCAAAAGCTTTTTTTTAAAATTTTTATTGTTATGTTAAGCACCATATATTACATCATTAGTTTTTCGTGCAGTGTTCCATGATTCATTGTTTGTTCATAACACCCAGTGCTCCATGCAGAACGTGCCCTCCTCAATACCCATCACCAGGCTAACCCAAACCCCTACCGTCCTCCCCGCTAGAACCCTCACTTTGTTTTTCAGAGTCCGCCAACTGTCATGGTTCGTCTCCCCCTCTGACATACTCCCCTTCTCTTCCTCTCCTGTTATCTTCTTCTTTTACTTTTCTTAAAATATGTTGCGTTATTTTTTTCAGAACTACAGATCTGTGATTCAACAGTCTTGCACAATTCAGAGCGCTCACCGTAGCACATACCCTCCCCAAAGTCTATCACCCAGCCACCCCATCCCTCCCACCCCCAACCACTCCAGTAACACTCAGTTTGTTTCCTGAGATTAGGAATTCCTCATATCAGTGAGGTCATGCGATACATGTATTTCTCTGATTGACTTATTTGACTCAACATAACACCCTCCAGTTCCATCCACGTCTTTGGAAATGGCAACATCTCATTCCTTTTGACGGCTGCATAATATTCCATTGTGTATATATACCACTTCTTCTTTATCCATTCATCTGTCGATGGACATCTTGGCTCTTTCCACAATTTGGCTATTTTGGACATTGCTGCTATAAACTTTGGGGTACACGTACACCTTCGGGTCCCTACATTTGTATCTTTGTGGTGAATACCCAGTAGTCAATTGCTGGATCGAACGCTGGCTCTAAAGTCAACTCTTTGAGGATCCTCCATACTGTTTTCCAGAGTGGTTGCACCAGCTTGCATTCCCACCAACAGTGTAGGAGGGTTCCCGTTTCTCCATATCCCCGCCAACATCTGTCGTTCCCTGACTTGTTAATTTTAGCCATTCTGACGGGTGTGATGTGGTATCTCATTGAGGTTTTGATTTGGATTTCCCTGATACCGAGCTATGTTGAGCACTTTTTCATGTGCCTGTTGGCCATTTGGATGTCTTCTTTGGAAAAATGTCTGTTCATGTCTTCTGCCCATTTCTTGATTGGATTTTTTGTTCTTTGGGTGTTGAGTTTGATAAGTTCTTTATAGATTTTGGATACTAGCCCTTTATCTGTTATGTCATTTGCACATATTTTCTCCAATTTTGTCGGTTGCCTTTTGGTTTTGTGGACTGTTTCTTTTGCTGTGCAAAAGCTTTTTTTTATTGTTATGTTAATCACCATATATTACGTCATTAGTTTTTGGTGCAGTGTTCCATGATTCATTGTTTGTTCATAACACCCAGTCCTCAATGCAGAACGTTCCCTCCTCAATACCCATCACCAGGGTAACCCAAACCCCTACCCCCCTCCCCTCTAGAACCCTCACTTTCTTTTTCAGAGTGCATCATCTCTCATGGTTCATCTCCCCCTCTGTGATACTCCCCTTCAGTTCCTCTACTGTTATCTTCTTCTTTTTCTTTTTTCTTAAAATATGTTGCGTTATTTGTTTCAGAAGTACAGATCTGTGATTCAACAGTGTGCACAATTCACAGCGCTCACCGTAGCACATACCCTGCCCAATGTCTATCACCCAGCCACCCCATCCCTCCCACTCCCAACCACATCAGTAACACTCACTTTGTTTCCTAAGATTAAGAATTCCTCATATCAGTGAGGTAATGCGATACGTGTCTTTCTCTGATTGACTCATTTCACTCAACATAACACCCTCCAGTTCCATCCACGTCGTTGCAAATGGCAAGATCTCATTCCTTTTGACGGCTGCATAATATTCCCTTGTGTATATATACCACTTCTTCTTTATCCATTCATCTGTCGATGGACATCTTGGCTCTTTCCACATTTGGCTATTGTGGACATTGCTCATATAAATTTTGGGGTACACGTACCCCTTCGGGTCCCTACATTTGTATCTTTGTTCTAAATACCCTTTAGTGCAATTGCTGGATCGAACGGTAGCTCTAATTTCAACTGTTTGAGGAACCTCCATACTGTTTTCCAGAGTGGTTACACCAGGTTGCCTTCCCACCAACAGTGTAGGAGGGTTCCCCTTTCTCCACATCCCCGCCAACATCTGTCGTTTCCTGACTTGTTAATTTTAGCCATTCTGACGGGTGTGAGGTGGTATCTCATTGAGATTTTGATTTGGATTTCCCTGATGCCGAGCGATGTTGAGCACTTTTTCATGTGCCTGTTGGCCATTTGGAGGTCTTCTTTGGAAAAATGTCTGTTCATGTCTTCGGCCCATTTCTTGATTGGATTATTTGTTCTTTGGGGGTTGAGTTTGATAAGTTCTTTATAGATTTTGTATACTACCCCTTTATCTGATATGTCATTTGCAAATATTTTCTCTCTTTCGGTCGGTAGTCTTTTGGTTTTGTGGACTGTTTCTTTTGCTGTGTAAAAGCTTTTTTTATTGTTATGTTAATCACCATATATTACATCATTAGTTTTTGGTGCAGTGTTCCACGTTTCATTGTTTGTTCCTAACACCCAGTGCTCCATGCAGAACGTGCCCTCCTCAATACCCATCCCCAGGCTAATCTATCCCCCTACCCCCCTCCCCTCTAGAACCCTCACTTTGTTTTTCAGAGTCCATCATCTCTCATGGTTCGTATCCCCCTCTGACATATTCCCCTTCTCTTCCTCTCCTGTTATCTTCTTCTTTTTCTTTCTTCTTAAAATATGTTGCGTTATTTGATTCAGAAGTATAGATCTGGGATTCAACAGTCTTGCACAATTCACAGCGCTCACTGTAGCACATACCCTCCCCAATGTCTATTACCCAGCCATCCCATCCCTCCCACCCCCAACCACTCTAGTCACTCAGTTTGTTTCCTGAGATAAAAAATTCCTCATATCAGTGAGCTCATGCGATACGTGTCTTTCTCTGATTGACTCATTTCACTCAACATAACTCCCTTCAGTTCAATCCACTTCGTTGCAAATGGCAAGATCTCATTCCTTTTGACAGCTGCATAATATTCCATTCTGTATATATACCACATCTTCTTTATCCATTCATCTCTCGATGGACATCTTGGCTCTTTCCACAGTTTGGTTATTGTCGATATTGCTGCTATAAACATTGGGATGCACGTACCCCTTCGGGTCCCTACGTTTTATCTTTCTGGTAAATACCCAGTAGTGCATTTGATGGATCGAACGGTAGCTCTAATATCAACTGTTTGAGGAACCTCCATATTGTTTCCAGAGTGGTTGCACCAGCTTGCATTCCCACCAACAGTGTAGGAGTGTTCCCCTTTCTCCACATCCCCGCCAACATCTGTAGTTCCCTGACTTGTTAATTTTAGCCAATCTGACGGGTGTGAGGTGGTATCTCATTGAGGTTTTGATTTGGATTTCCCTGATGCCGAGCGATCTTGAGCACTTTTTCATGTGCCTGTTGGCCATTTGGATGTCTTCTTTGGAAAAATGTCTGTTCATGTCTTCGGCCCAATTCTTGATTGGATTATATGTTCTTTGGGTGTTGAGTTTGATAAGTTCATTATAGATTTTGGATACTAACCCTTTATCTGATATGTCATCTGCCAATATTTTCTCCCATTCTGTCGGGTGACTTTTGGTTTTGTGGACTGTTTCTTTAGCTGTCCAAAATCTTTTTTTTAAATTTTTTATTGTTATGTTAATCACCATATATTACATCATTAGTTTTTCGTGGAGTTTTCCATGATTCATTGTTTGTTCATAACACCCAGTGCTCCATGCAGAACGTTCCCTCCTCAATACCCACCACGAGGCTAACCCAAACCCCTACCGCCCTCCCCTCTAGAACCCTCACTGTGTTTTTCAAAGTCCATCATCTGTCATGGTCCGTCTCCGCCTCTGACATACTCCCCTTCTCTTCCTCTCCTGTTATCTTCTTCTTTTTCTTTTTCTTAAAATATGTTGTGTTATTTGTTTCAGAAATACAGATCTGTAATTCAACAGTCTTGCCCAATTCAGAGCGCTCACCGTAGCACATACACTCCCCAATGTCTATCACCCAGCCACCCCATCCCTCCCACCCACAACCACTCCAGTAACACTCAGTATGTTTCCTGAGATTAAGAATTCCTCATATCAGTGAAGTCATGCGATACGTGTCTTTCTCTGATTGACTTATTTCACTCAACATAACACCCTCCAGTTCCATCCACGTCTTTGCAAATGGCAACATCTCATTCCTTTTGAAGGCTGCATAATATTCCATTGTGTATATATACCACCTCTTCTTTATCCATTCATCTGTCGATGGACATCTTGGCTCTTTCCAGAGTTTGGGTATTGTGGACATTGCTGCTATAAACTTTGGGGTACACGTACCCCTTCGGGACCCTACATTTGTATCTTTGTGGTAAATACCCAGTAGTGCAATTGCTGGACTGAACAGTAGATCTAATTTCAACTGTTTGAAGAACCTCCATACTCTTTTCCAGAGTGGTTGCACCAGCTTGCATTCCCACCAACAGTGTAGTAGGGTTCCCCTTTCTCCACAACCACGCCAACATCTGTCGTTCCCTGACTTGTTAATTTTAGCCATTCTGACGGGTGTGAGGTGGTATCTCATTGAAGTTTGTTTTGGATTTCCCTGATGCCGAGCGTTGTTGTGCACTTTTTCATGTGCCTGTTGGCCATTTGGATGTCTTCTTTGGAAAAATGTCTGTTCATTTCTTCGGCCCATTTCTTGATTGGATTATTTGTTCTTTGGGTGCTGAGTTTGATAAGTTCTTTATAGATTTGGGATACTAGCCCTTTATCTGATATGTCATTTGCCAATATTTTCTCCCATTCTGTCGGTTGTCTTTTGGGTATGTGGAGTGTTTCTCTTGCTGTGCAAAAGCTTTTTTCTTAATTGTTATGTTAATCATAACATAACAATGATATATTACATCATTCGTTTTTGGTGCAGTCTTCCATGATTCATTGTTTGTTCATAACACCCAGTGCTCCATGCAGAAAGTGCCCTCCTCAATATCCATCACCAGGCTAACCCATCCCCCTACCCCCCTCTCCTCTAGAACCCTCAGTTTGTTTTTCAGAGTCCATCATCTCTCATGGTTCGTCTCCCCCTTTGAAATACTCCCCTTCTCTTCCTCTCCTGTTATCTTCTTCTTTTATTTTTCTTAAAATATGTTGCGTTATTTGTTTCAGAATTAGAGATCTGTGATTCAACAATCTTGCACAATTCACAGCGCTCACCATAGCACATACCCTCCCCAATGTCTATCACCCAGCCACCCCATCCCTCCCACCCCAACCATTCCACTATCAATGAATAATGGAACACTGCACCAAAAACTAATGATATAATTTATATTGATTAACATAACATTAAAAAATAAAAAAAAAAGCTTTTGCACAGCAAAAGAAACAGTCCACAACCCCAAAAGACAACCGACAGAATGGGAGAAAATATTTACAAATGACCTATCATATAAAGGGCTAGTATACAAAATCTATAAAGTACTTATCAAACTCAACACCCAAAGAACACATAATCCAATCAAGAAACGGGCAGAAGACATGAACAGACATTTTTCGAAAGAAGACATCCAAATACCCAACAGGCACATTAAAAAGTGCTCAACATCTCTCGGCATCAGGGAAATCCAAATCAAAACCTCAATGAGATACCACCTCACACCCGTCAAAATGGCTAAAATTAACAAGTCAGGGAACGACAGATGTTCACGGGGATGTGGAAAAAGGGGAACCCTCCTACACTTTTAGTGGGAATGCAAGCTGGTGCAACCACTCTGGAGAACAGTATGGAGGTTCTCAAACAGTTGACATAAGAGCTACCGTTCGATCCAGTAATTGCACTAGTGGGTATTTACCACAAAGAGACAAATGTAGGGAACCGAATGGGTATGTGTACCTCAATGTTTAGAGCAGCAATGTCCACAATAGCCAAACTATGGAAAGAGCCAAGATATCCATCGAGAGATGAATTGATAAAGAAGTGGTGGTATATATACACAATGGAATATTATGCAGCCATCAAAAGGAATGAGATATTGCCATTGGCAGCGACGTGGATGGAACTGGAGGGTGTTATGTTGAGTGAAATAAGTCAATCAGAGAAAGACACGTATCGCATGACCTCACGGATATGAGGAATTCTTAATCTCAGGAAACAAACTGAGTGTTACTGGAGTGGTTGGGGTTGGGAGGGTTGGGGTGGCTGGGTGATAGACATTGGGGAGGGTATGTGCTACGGTGAGCCCTGTGAATTGTGCAAGAGTGTTGAATCACAGATCTGTATTTCTGTAACAAATAAGGCAACATATTTTAAGAAAAAAGAAAAAGAAGAAGGTAACAGGAAAGGAAGAGAAGGGGAGTATGTGAGAGGGAGAGAGGAACCATGACAGATGATGGACTCTGAAAAACAAACTGAGGGTTCTAGAGGGGAAGGGCGCAGGGGGATGTGTTAGCCTGGTGATGGGTATTGAGGAGGGCACGTTCTGCATGGAGCACTGGGTGTTATGAAGAAACAATGAATCATGGAACACTGCAGCAAAAACTAATGATGTAATATATGGTGTTTAACATAAGAATAAGAAAATTAAAAAAAAACTGAGGGAAACAAAGGCCGGTGGCGGAGATGCCTCTCGGCTCAGCTCTTGTTCCTGGGGCTAGTACCCTTTCCCTGGTGTACTTGCAGGCCGAGAGCCAACCAACTAAGTCGATGGAAACACGCTGCAGAAAACCCCGACTTCAGCCAGATTGGGCCTTCCTGAGTGTGGAAACCTTTTGCTCTGTGAATGCGGGCGAGCGCTTCCAGCGAGTCCAAAACCATTTTCCAGGGAGACGGATTCCGTGGCAGAAGGGAGAACACAATTCCCCACTTCTTTCCTGAAGCCAGCCCAGCGGCCGCCCCCATGAGCATGCAAGTCTCACTGCTCGCGTACCAATGCAAGGAAACAGTAAGGTAGGGGACCGTGTTGTAAAGAGCCTCACTGTTCCAGAGAGTGGAAACACTTGGAGTGTGTGTGCGTGAGAGCCTGGGAGAGGAGTCCCCTACGTTACGAGGCGAGAGAAACGAACTCGGGCATCCGCACCTCTCCCACCAGCTCTCAGTGGCAGAATGCTAGCACTCCTCCAACATGAGTGCGTGCAGGCCTATGTTTCAGGACTCTCCTTGAAAGGCCCAACACTGTGGAGAAACCGCGCTTTACCTCCCGCCGGTCCGTAGCGGAGAGGACGCTGTATGCTGTGCGCTGTGCTTGAGAGCCCGGCGAACGGCTTCCTTATGTAAAACTGAGATAAAGAAAGGCCGGTGGCGGAGACGCCTCTCGGCTCAGCTCTTGTTCCTGGGGCTCGTACCCTTGCCACGGTGTGCTCGCAGGCCGAGAGCCAAGCAACTAAGTCGAGGGAAACACACTGTAGAAAATCCCGTGTTCGGCCAGATTAGGCCTTCCTGAGGGTGGAAACCTTTTGCTGTATGAATGCGGGCGAGAACAGCCAGCGAGTCCAAAACCATTTTCCGAGGGACACTGAGGTCGCGGCAGAGGGAGAACACAACTCCCCACTTGTTTCCTGAAGCCAGGCCTGCGGCCACCCCCTTGAGCATACAAGTCTCACTGCTCCCGTACCAACGAAAGGAAAGAGTAGGGTAGGGTATCATGTTGCACAGAGCCTCACGGTTCCGGAGAGTGGAAACACTTGAAGTGTGTGTGCGTGAGAGTCTGGGAGAAGAGTCCCCTACTTTACTCGGCGAGAGAAACGAACTCGGGCAGCCGCACGTCTCCCACCAGCTCCCAGTGGTAGAATGCTAGCACTCCTTCAGCATGTGTGCGTGCAGGCCTAAGTTGCAGGCCCCTCCTTGAAAGGCCCAACACTGTGGAGAAACCGCGCTTTAGCTCCCGCCTGTCCCTAGCGGAGAGGACGCTGTATTCTGTGTGCTGTGCTTGAGAGCCCGGCGAAAGGCTTCCTTATGTAAAACCGAGGGAAAGAAAGGCCGGTGGCGGAGACCCCTCTTGGCTCAGGTCTTGTTCCTGGTGCTAGTACTTTGCCCCGGTGTGCTTGCAGGCCGAGAACCAACCACCTAAGTCGAGGGAAACACAGTGTAGAAAACCCCGACTTCGGCCGTTTAGGCCTTCCTGAGGGTCGAAACCTTTTGCTGTGTGAATGCGGGCGAGTACTGCCAGCGAGTCTAAAACCATTTTCGGAGGGAGACTGAGGCCGCGGCAGATGGGAGAACACAACTCCCCACTTGTTTCCTGAAGCCAGGCCTGCGGCCGCCCCTTAACCCTACAAGTCTCTCTCACGTACTAACAGAAGGAAACAGTAAGGTAGGGGACCGGGTTGTACGGAGCCTCACTGTTCCGGAGAGTGGAAACACTTGGAGTGTGTGTGCGTGAGAGCCTGGGAGACGAGTTCCCTATGTTACTGGGCTAGAGAAACGAACTCGGGCAACCGCTCCTCCCGCACCAGCTCTCAGTGGCAGAATGCTAGCACTCCTCCGGCCTGTGTGCGTGCAGGCTTAAGTTGCAGGCCCGACCCTGGAAGGCACAACACTGTGGAGAAACCGCGCTTTAGCTCCCGCCGGTCCCTAGCGGAGAGAACGCTGTATGCTGTGCGCTGTGCTTGAGAGTCCGGCGAATGGCTTCCCTATGTAATTCGTTCCACTGGCCAGACTAGGCCGTCCTGAGGGTGGAAACCTTTTGCTGTGTGAATGCGGGCGAGCACTGCCAGCGAGTCCAAAACCATTTTCCGAGGGACACTGAGGCCGCGGCAGAAGGGAGAACACAACTCCCCACTTGTTTCCTGAAGCCAGGCCTGCGGCCGCCACCTTTACCATCCAACTCTCACTGTTCGCGTACCAACGCAAGGAAACAGTAGGGTAGGGTACCGTGCTGTAGAGCCTCACTGTTCCGGAGAGTGGAAACACTTGAAGTGTGTGTGCGTGAGAGCTTGGGAGAAGAGTCCCCTACGTTACTGGGCGAGAGAAACGAACTCGGGCAGCCGCACCTCTCCTACCTCCTCTCAGTGGCAGAATGCTAGCAGTCCTCCGGCATGTGTGCGTGAAGGCGTAAGTTGCAGGCCCCTCCTTGAAAGTCCCAACACTCTGCAGGAACCGCGCTTTAGAACCCACCGTTTCCTAGCGGAGAGGACGCTATATGCTCTGCGTTGTGCTTGAGAGCCCGGCGAATGGCTTTCCTATGTAAAACCGAGGGAAAGAAAGGCCGGAGCCGGAGACGCCTCTCGGCTGAGCTCTTGTTCCTGGAGCTAGTACCCTTGCCCCGGTGTGCTTGCAGGCCGAGAGCCAAACTCCTATGTCAAGGGAACCACACTGTAGAAATTCCTTACTACGGCCAGACTAGGCCTTCCTGAGGGTGGACGCCTTCTGCTGTGTGAATGCGGGCGAGCACTGCCAGCGAGTCCAAAACCATTTTCCGAGGGAGACTGAGGCCGCGGCAGAAGGGAGAACACAACTCCCCACTTGTTTCCTGAAGCCAGGCCTGCGGCCGCCCCCTTACCCATGCAAGTCTCACTGCTCGCGTACCAACGCCAGGAAACAGTAGGGGAGGGGACCGTGTTGTACAGAGCCTCACTGTTCCCGATAGTGGAAACACTTGGAGTGTATCTGCGTGAGAGCCTGGGAGAGGAGTTCCCTACTTTGCTAGGTGAGAGAAACGAACTCGGGCAGCCGCACCTCTCCCACCAGCTCTCAGTGACAGAATGCTAGCACTCCGCAGGCATGGGTGCGTGTAGGCCTAAGTTGCAGGCCCCTTCTTAAAAGGCCCAACACTGTGGAGAAACCGCACTTTAGCTCCCGCCGGTCCCTAGCAGAGAGGACGCTGTATGGTCAGCGCTGTGCTTGAGAGCCCGGCGAACGGCTTCCGTATGTAAAACCGAGGGAAAGAAAGGCCGGTGCCGGAGACGCCTCTCGGCTCAGCTCTTGTTCCTGGGGCTAGTACCGATGCCCCGGTGTCCTTGCAGCCCGAGAGCCAGCCTCTTAAGTCGAGGGAACCACACTGTAGAAATTCCTTACTTCGGCCAGACTAGGCCTTCCTGAGGGTGGAAACCTGCTGTGTGAATGCTGGCGAGCACTGCCAGCGAGTGTAAAACCATTTTCCGAGGGAGACTGAGCCCGCGGCAGAAGGGAGAACACAACTCCCCACTTGTTTCCTGAAGTCAGTCCTGCCGCTGCTAACTTGTGCATGCAAGTCTCACTGCTCGCGTACGAACGCAAGGAAACAGTAGGGTAGGGGACCGTGTTTTACAGAGCCTCACTGTTCCCGAGAGTAGAAACACTTGGAATGTGTGTGCGTGAGACCCTGGGTGACGAGTCCACTACATTATTGGGTGATAGAAACGAACTCGGGCAGCCGCAGCTCTCCCACCAGCTCTCAGTGGCAGAATGCTAGCACTCCTCCGGCATGGCTGCGTGCAGGCCTAGGTTGCAGGCCCCTCCTGGGAAGGCCCAACACTGTGGAGAAACCGCGCTTTAGCTCCCGCCGGGCCCTAGCGGAGAGGACGCTGTATGCTGTGCGCTGTGCTTGAGAGTCCGGCGAACGGCTTCCCTATGTAAAACCGAGGAAAAGAAAGGCCGGGGCCGGAGACGCCTCTTGGCTCAGCTCTTGTTCCTGGGGCTAGTACCGTTGCCCCGGGGTGCTTGCAGGCCGAGAACCAACCACCTAAGTCGAGGGAAGCACACTGTAGAAATTCCTTACTTCGGCTAGACTAGGCCTTCCTGAGGGTGGAAACATTTTGCTGTGTGAATGCGGGCGAGCACTGCCAGCGAGTCCAAAACCATTTTCTGAGGGAGACTGAGGCCGCGGCAGAAGGGAGAACACAACTCCCCACTTGTTTCCTGAAGCCAGGGCAGCGGCTGCCCCTTTGAGCATGCAAGTCCCACTGCTCGTGTACCAACGCAAGGAAACAGTAGGGTAGGGTACCCTGGTGTAGAGCCTCACTGTTCCGGAGAGTGGAAACACCTGGAGTGTGTGTGCGTGAGAGCCTGGTATACGAGTGCCCTACGTTACTGGGCGAGAGAAAGGAACTCGGGCAGCCGCACCTCTCCCACCAGCTCTCACTGGCAGAATGCAAGCACTCCTCCTCCATGTGTGCCTACAGGCCTAAGTTGAAGGCCCCTCCCTGGAAGGCACAACACTGTGGAGAAACCGCGCTTTACCTCCCGCAGTTGTCTAGCGGAGAGGACGCTGTATGCTGTGCGCTGTGCCTGAGAGTCCGGCGAACGGCTTCCCTATGTAAAACCGAGGGAAAGAAAGGCCGGTGCCGGAGACGCCTCTCGGCTCAGCTTTTGTTCCTGTGGTGGTACCCTTGCCCCGGTGTGCTTGCAGGCCGAGAGCCAACCTCCTAAGTCCAGGGAACCACACTGTAGAAATTCCTTACTTCGGCCAGACTAGGCCTTCCTGAGGGTGGAAACCTTTTGCTGTGTGAATGCGGGCGAGCACTGCCAGCAAGTCCAAAGCGATTTTCGGAGGGAGACTGAGGCCGCGGCAGAAGGGAGAACACAACTCCCCACTTGTTTCCTGAAGCCAGCCCAGGGCCGCCCCCTTGGGTATTCAAGTCTCACTGCTCGCGTACCAAAACAAAGAAACAGTACTGTAGGAGAACCGTGTTATAGATAGCCTCATTGTTGTGGGGAGTGGGAACACAGGCAGTGCCTGTGCGTAAGAGCCTGGCATACGAGTCCCCTAAGTTACTGGGCGAGAGAAACGGTTTCGTGAAGCCACACCACTCCCACCATCTCAGTATCAGAATGCTAGCACTCCTCCGGCCTGTGTGTGTGCAGGCCTAAGTTGCAGGCCTATCCGTGGAAGACACAACACTTTGGATCGGCGGGAGTTAAAGCGCGGTTTTTCCACAGTGTTGTGCCTTTCAAGGAGGGGCCTGTAACGTAGGCCTGCACGCACCCATGCCGGCGGAGTGCTAGCATTCTGCCACAGAGAGCTGGTGGGAGAGGTGCGGCTGCCCGAGTTCGTTTCTCCCGCCCAGTAACGTAGGGGACTCGTCTCCCAAGCTCTCATGCACACACACTCCAAGTGTTTCCACTCTCCGGAGCAGTGAGGCTCTGTACAACACGGTCTCCTACCCCACTGTTTCCTTGCGTTGGTACGCGAGCAGTGAGACTTGCATGGGTAAGGGGGCGGCCGCAGGCCTGGCTTCAGGAAACAAGTGGGGAGTTGTGTTCTCCCTTCTGCCGTGGCCTCAGTCTGCCTCAGAAAATGGTTT
The DNA here is from genome assembly GCF_037043125.1 of Eumetopias jubatus. Taxonomy (NCBI): domain Eukaryota; kingdom Metazoa; phylum Chordata; class Mammalia; order Carnivora; family Otariidae; genus Eumetopias; species Eumetopias jubatus. The sequence goes on along the minus strand of NW_028274932.1, from coordinate 364,307 downwards.
TGGACTCGCTGGCAGTGCTCGCCTGCATTCACACAGCAAAAGGTTTCGACTCTCAGGACGGCCTAATCTGGCCGAAGACGGGATTTTCTACAGTGTGTTTCCCTTGACTTAGGTGCTTGGCTCTCGGCCTGCAAGCACACCGGGGCAACGTTACTAGCCGCAGGAATAAGAGCTGAGCCGAGAGGCGTCTCCGACACCGGCCTTCCTTTCCCTCGGTTTTCCACAAGAAGCCGTTCGCCGGGCTCTCAAGCACAGCGCACAAAATACAACTTTTTCGCCGCTAGGGACCGGCGGGAGCTAAAGCGCGGTTTCTCCACAGGGTTGGGCCTTTCAAGTAGGGTCCTTCAACTTAGGCTTAGAGGCAAACATGCGGCAGGAGTGCTACCATTCTGCCACTGAGAGCTGGTGGGAGAGGTGCGGCTACCGAGTTCGTTTCTCTCACCCTATAACGTAGTGGACACGTCTCCCAGGCTCGCATGCACACACACTCCAAGTGTTTCCACTCTCCGGAACTCTGAGGCTCTGTACAACCCGGTACCCTACCCTACAGTTTCCTTGCGTTGTTTCGCGAGCAGTGAGTCTTGCATGGTCAAGGAGGCGGCCTCAGGCCTGACTTTAGGAAACAAGTGGGGAGTTGTGTTCTCCCTTCTGCCGCGGCCTCAGTCTCCCTCGGAAAATGGTTTTGGACTCGCTGGCAGTGCTCGCCCGCGTTCACACAGCAAAAGGCTTCCACCCTCAGGAAGGCCTAGTCCTATCGAAGTAAGGAATTTCTACAGTGTGGTTCCCACGACTTAGGAGATTGGCTCTCGGCCTGCAAGCACACAGGGGCAACGGTACTAGCCCCAGGACAAGAGCTGAGCCGAGACGCCTCTCCGGCACCGGCCTTTCTTTCCCTCGATTTTACATAGGGAAGCCGTTCGCCGGACTCTCAAGCACAGCGCACAGCATACAGCTTCCTCTCCGCTAGGGACCGCCGTGAGCTAAAGCGCGGTTTCTCCACAGTGTTGTGCCTTCCAGGGAGGGGCCTTCAACGCAGGCCTGCACGCACACAGGCCGGAGGAGTGCTAGCATTCTGATCCTGAGAGCTGGTGGGAGAGGTGCGGCTGCACGAATCCGTTTCTCTCGCCCAGGAACTTAGGGGACTCGTATGCCAGGCTCTTTCGCACAGGCACTGCCTGTGTTCCCACTCCCCACAACGATGAGGCTATCTATAACACGGTTCTCCCACAGTACGGTTTCTTTGTTTTGGTACGCTAGCAGTGAGACTTGAATACCCAAGGGGGCGGCCTTGGGCTGGCTTCAGGAAACAAGTGGGGAGTTGTGTTCTCCCTTCTGCCGCGGCCTCAGTCTCCCTCGGAAAATCGTTTTGGACTTGCTGGCAGAGCTCGCCCGGATTCACACAGGAAAAGGTTTCCACCCTCAGGAAGGCCTAGTCTGGCCAAAGTAAGGAATTTCTACAGTGTGGTTCCCTGGACCTAGGAGGTTGGCTCTCGGGCTGCAAGCACACCGGGGCAAGGGTACTACCTCAGGAACAAGAGCTGAGCCCAGAGGCGTCTCCGGCACCGGCCTTTCTTTCCCTCGGTTTTACATAGGGAAGACGTTCGCCGGACTCTCAGGCACAGCGCACAGCATACAGCGTCCTCTCCGCTAGGGAACGGCAGGAGGTAAAGCGCGGTTTCTCCACAGTGTTGTGCCTTCCAGGGAGGGGCCTGCAACTTGGGCCTGCAACTTAGGCCTGCACGCACACATGCCGAAGGAATGCTAGCATTCTACCACTGAGAGCTGGTGGGAGACGTCCGCCTGCCCGTGTTCGTTTCACTCGCCCAGTAAAGTAGGGGACTCGTCTTCCGGGCTCTCACGCCCACACACTACAAGTGTTTCCACTCTCTGGAACAGTGAGGCTCTGTACAACACGGTCCTTAACTTACTGTTTCCTTGCGTTGGTACGCGAGCAGTGAGACTTGTATGCTCAAGGGGGCGGCCGCTGGGCTGGCTTCAGGAAAGAAGTGGGGAGTTCTGTTCTCCCTTCTATCGCAGCCTCAGGCTCCCTCGAAAATGGTTTTGGACTCGCTGGCAGTGCTCGCCCGCATTCACAGAGCAAAAGGTTTCCCCCCTCAGGAAGGCCAAATTGGCCGAAATCGGTGTTTTCTGCAGTGAGTTTCCACCGAGTTAGTTGGTTGGCTCTCGGCCTGCAAGTACACCGGGGCAAGGGTACTAGCCACAGGAAGAAGAGCTGAGCCGAGAGGCGTATCTGACACCGGCCTTCCATTCCCTCAGTGGTTTTTTTTAATTTTTTTAATTGTTATGTTAATCACCATATATTAAATCATTTGTTTTTGGTGCAGTGTTCCATGATTCATTGTTTGTTCATAACACCCAGTGCTCCATGCAGAACGTGCCCTCCTCAATACCCATCACCAGGCTAACACATGCCCCTACCACCCTCCCCTATCGAACCCTCAGTTTGTTTTTCAGAGTCCATCATCTCTCATGGTTCGTCTCCCTTCTTACATACTCCCCTTCCCTTCCTCTCCTGTTATCTTCTTCTTTTTCTTTCTTCTTAAAATATGTTGCGTTATTTGATTCAGAAGTACAGATCTGTGATTCAACAGTCTTGCACAATTCAGAGCGCTCACCGTAGCACATACCCTCCCCAATGTCTATCACCCAGCCACCCCATCTCTCCGACCCCCAACCACTCAGTAACACTTAGTTTGTTTCCTGAGATTAAGAATTCCTCATATCAGTGACGTCATGCGATACGTGTCTTTCTCTGATTGACTTACTTCACTCAACATAACACCGACCAGTTCCATCCACGTCGTTGCAAATGGGAAGATCTCATTCCTTTGACGGCTGCATAATATTCCATTGTGAATATATACCACATCTTCTTTATCCGTTCATCTGTCGCTGGACATCTTGGCTCTTTCCACAGTTTGGCTATTGTGGACATTGCTGCTATAAACTTTGGGATACACGTACCCCTTCGGGTCCCTACATTTGTATCTTTGTGTTAAATACCCAGTAGTCAATTGCTGGATCGAACGGTAGCACTAATTTCAACTGTGTGAGGATCCTCCATACTGTTTTCCAGAGTGGTTGCACCAGCTTGCATTCCCACCAACAGTGGAGGAGGGTTCCCCTTTCTCCACATCCCCGCCATCATCTGTCGTTCCCTGACGTGTTAATTTTAGCCATTCTGACGGCTGTGAGGTGGTATCACATTGAGGTTTTGATTTGGATTTCCCTGATGCCGAGCGATGTTGAGCACTCTTTCATGTGCCTGTTGGTCATTTCGATGTCTTCTTTGGAAAAATGTCTGTTCATGTCTTCGGCCCATTTCTTGATTGGATTATGTGTTCTTTGGGTGTTGAGTTTGATAAGTTCTTTATCGATTCTGGATACTAGCCCTTTATCTGATATGTCATTTGCACATATTTTCTCCCATTCTGTCGGTTGTCTTTTGGTTTTGTGGACTGTTTCTTTTGCTGTGCAAAATCTTTTTTTTTTTATTTTTTTATTGTTATGTTAATCACCATATATTACATCATTAGTTTTTGGTGCACTGTTCCATGATTAATTGTTTGTTCATAACACCCACTGCTCCATGCAGAACGTGCCCTCCTCAATACCCATCACCAGGCTAACCGATCCCCATACCCCCCTCCCCTCTAGAACCCTCAGTTTGTTTTTCAGAGTCCATCATCTCTCATGGTTCGTCTCCCCGTCTGACATACTCCCCCTCTCTTCATCTCCTGTCATCTATTTCTTTTTTTCTATTTTCTTAAAATATGTTGCGTTATTTGATTCAGAAGTACAGATCTGTGATTCAACAGTCTTGCACAATTCACAGCGCTCACCGTGGCACATACCTCCCCAATGTCTATCACCCAGCCAACCCATCCCTCCCAGCCCCAACCACTCCATTCAAACAGTTTCTTTCCTGAGATTAAAAATTCCTCATATCAGTGAGTCATGCGATAGGTGTATTTCTCTGATTCACTTATTTCACTCAACATAACACCCTCCAGTTCCATCCGCGTCGTTGCAAATGGCAAGATCTCATTCCTTTTGACGGCTGTATAATATTCCATTGTGTATATACACCACTTCTTCTTTATCCGTTCATCTGTCGATGGACATCTTCGCTCTTTCCACAATTTACCTATTTTGGACATTGCTGCTATAAACATTGGGGTACACGTACCCGTTCGGGTCCCTACATTTGTATCTTTGTGGTAAATACCCAGTAGTGCAATTGCTGGATCGAATGGTAGCTCTAATTTCAACTGTTTGAGGATCCTCCATAGTGTTTTCCAGAGTGGTTGCACCAGCTTGCCTTCCCACCAACAGTGTAGGAGGGTTCCCCTTTCTCCACTTCCCGCCAACATCTGTCATTCCCTGACTTGTTAATTTTAGCCATTCTGACGGGTGTGAGGTGGTATCTCATTGAGGGTTTGATTTGGATTTCCCTCATGCCGAGCGATGTTGAGCAATTTTTCCTGTGCCTATTGGCCATTTGGAGGTCTTCTTTGGAAAAATGTCTGTTCATGTCTTCGGCCCATTTCTTGATTGGATTATTTGTTCTTTGGGTGTTGAGTTTGATAAGTTCTTTATGGATTTTGGAGACTAGCCCTTTATCTGATATGTCATTTGCAAATATTTTCTCCCATTCTGTCGGTTGTCTTTTGGTTTTGTGGACTGTTTCTTTTGCTGTGCAAAAGCTTTTTTTATTGTTATGTTAATCACCATATATTACATCATTAGTTTTTGGTGCAGTGTTCCATGATTCATTGTTCATAACACCGAGTGCTCCATGCAGAACGTGCCCTCCCCAATACCCATCTCCAGGCTAACCCAAACCCCTACCGCCCTCCCCTCTAGAACCCTCACTTTGTTTTTCAGAGTCCATCATCTGTCATGGTTCGTCTCCCCCTCTGACATACTCCCCTTCTCTTCCTCTCCTGTTATCTTCTTCTTTTACTTTTTCTTAAAATATGTTGCTTTATTTGTTTCAGAAGTACAGATCTGTGATTCAACAGTCTTGAACAATGCACAGGGCTCACCGTAGCACATACTCTCCCCAATGTCTATCACCCAGCCACCCCATCCCTCCCACCCCCAACCACTCCAGTAACACTCAGTGTTTTTCCTGAGATTAAGAATTCCTCATATCAGTGAGGTCATGCGATACATGTCTTTCTCTGATTGACTTATTTCACTCAACATAACACCCTCCAGTTCCATCCACGTCTTTGCAAATGGCAACATCTCATTCCTTTTGAAGGCTGCATAATATTCCATTGTGTATATATACCACCACTTCTTTATCCATTCGTCTGTCGATGGACATCTTGGCTCTTTCCACATTTTGGCTATTGTGGACATTGTTGCTATAAACATTGCGGTACACGTACCCCTTCGGGTCCCTACATTTCAAACTGGTGTTAAATACCCAGTAGTCAATTGCTGGATCGAATTGTAGCACTAATTTCAACTGTTTGAGGATCCTCCATAGTGTTTTCCAGAGTGGTTGCACCAGCTTGCATTCCCACCAACAGTGTAGGAGGGTTCCCCTTTTTCCACAACCCCGCCAAAATCTGTCTTCACTGACTTGTTAATTTTAGCCATTCTGACGGGTGTGAGGTGGTATCTCATTGAGGTTTTGATTGATTTCCCTGATGCCGAGCGATGTTTAGCACTTTTTCATGTGCCTGTTGGCCATGGATGTCTTCTTTGGAAAAATGTCTGTTCATGTCTTCGGCCCATTTCTTGATTGGATTATATGTTCTTTGGGTGTTGAGTTTGATAAGTTCTTTATACATTTTGGATACTAGCCCTTTATCTGCTATGTCATTTGTCAATATTTTCTCCCATTCTGTCGGGTGTCTTTTGGTTTTGTGGACTGTTTCTTTAGCTGTGCAAAAGCTTTTTTTTAAATTTTTTATTGTTATGTTAATCACCATATATTACATCATTAGTTTTTCCTACACTGTTCCATGATTCATTGTTTGTTCATAACACCCAGTGCTCCGTGCAGAACGTGCCCTCCTCAATACCCATCACCAGGATAACCCAAACCCCTCCCGCCCTCCCCTCTAGAACCTCCCTTTGTTTTTCAGAGTCCATTATCTCTCATGGTTCGTGTCCCCCACTGACATACTCCCCTTCTCTTCCTCTCCTGTTATCTTCTTTTTCTTTTTCTTAAAATATGTTGCGTTATTTGTTTCAGAAGTACAGATCTGTCATTCAACAGTCTTGCACAATGCACAGCGCTCACCGTAGCACATACCGTCCCCATTGTCTATCACCCAGCCACCCCATCCCTCCCACCCACAACCACTCCAGTAACACTCAGTTTGTTTCCTGAGATTAAGAATTCCTCATATCAGTGAGGTCATGCGATACGTGTCTTTCTCTGATTGACTTATTTCACTCAACATAACACCCTACCGTTCCATCCACGTCTTTGCAAATGGCAACATCTCATTCCTTTTGAAGGCTGCATAATATTCCATTGTGTATATATACCACCTCTTCTTTATCCATTCATCTGTCGATGGACATCTTGGCTCTTTCCACAGTTTGGCTATTGTGGACATTGCTGCTATAGACTTTGGGGTACACGTACCCCTTCGGGTCCCTACATTTGTATCTTTGTGTTAAATACCCAGTAGTCAATTGCTGGATCGAACGGTAGCACTAATTTCAACTGTTTGAGGATCCTCCATACTGTTTTCCAGAGTGGTTGCACCAGCTTGCATTCCCACCAACAGTGGAGGAGGGTTCCCCTTTCTCCACATCCCCGCCAACATCTGTCGTTCCCTGACTTGTTAATTTTAGCCATTCTGACGGGTGTGAGGTGGTATCTCATTGAGGTTTTGATTTGGATTTCCCTGATGCCGAGCGATGTTGAGCACTTTTTCATGTGCCTGTTGGCCATTTGGATGTCTTCTTTGGAAAAATGTCTGTTCATATCTTCGGCCCCTTTCTTGATTGGATTATATGTTCTTTGGGTGTTGAGTTTTATAAGTTAGTTATAGATTTTGGATACTAGCCCTTTATCTGATATGTCATTTGCAAATATTTTCTCCCATTCTGTCGGGTGTCTTTTGGATTTTGGACTGTTTCTTTAGCTCTGCAAAAGCTTTTTTTTAAATTTTTTATTGTTATGTGAAGCACCATATATTACATCATTAGTTTTTCGTGCAGTGTTCCATGATTCATTGTTTGTTCATAACACCCAATGTGCATGCAGAACCTGCCCTTCTCTGTACCCATCACCAGGCTAACCGATCCCCCTACCCCCCTCCCCTCTAGAACCCTCAGTTTGTTTTTCAGAGTCCATCATCTCTCATGGTTCTTCTCCCCGTCTGACATACTCCCCCTCTCTTCATCTCCTGTTATCTAATTCTTTTTCTTTTTTCTTAAAATATGTTGCGTTATTTGATTCAGAAGTACAGATCTGTGATTCAACAGTGTTGCACAATTCACAGCGCTCACCGTGGCACATACCCTCCCCAATGTCTAAGACCCAGCCAACCCATCCCTCCCACCTCCAACCACTCCAGTAACACTCAGTTTGTTTCCTAAGATTAAGAATTCCTCATATCAGTGAGGTCATGCGATACGTGTCTTTCTGTGAGTGACCTATTTCACTCAACATAACACCCTCCAGTTCCATCCACGTCATTGCAAATGGCAAGATCTCATTCCTTTTGACGGCTGCATAATATTCCCTTGTGTATATATACCACTTCTTCTTTATCCATTCATCTGTCGATGGACATCTTGGCTCTTTCCACAGTTTGGCTATTGTGGACATTGCTGCTATAAACTTTGGGGTACACGTACCCCTTCGGGTCCCTACATTTGTATCTTTGTGGTAAATACCCAGTAGTCAATTGCTGGATCGAACGGTAGCTCTAATTTCAACTCTTTGAGGAACCTCCATACTGTTTTCCAGAGTGCTTAAACAAGCTTGCCTTCCCACCCACAGTGTAGGAGGCTTCCCCTTTCTCCACATCCCCGCCAACATCTGTCGTTCCCTGACTTGTTAATTTTAGCCATTTTGACGGGTGTGAGGTGGTATCTCATTGAGGTTTTGATTTGGATTTCCCTCATGCCGAGCGATGTTGAGCACTTTCTCATGTGCCTATTGGCCATTTGGAGGTCTTCTTTGGAAAAATGTCTGTTCATGTCTTCGGCCCATTTCTTGATTGGATTATGTGTTCTTTGGGTGTTGAGTTTGATAAGTTTTTTATAGATTTTGGATACTAGCCCTTTATCTGATATGTCATTTGCAAATATTTTCTCCCATTCTGTCGGTTGTCTTTTGGTTTTGTGGGCTGTTTCTTTTGCTGTGCAAAAGCTTTTTTATTGTTATGTTAATCACCATATATTACATCATTAGTGTTTGGTGCAGTGTTCCATGATTCATTGTTTGTTCATAACACCCAGTCCTCCATGCAGAACGTGCCCTCCTCAATACCCATCACCAGGCAAACCCGAACCCCTACCGCCCTCCCCTCTAGAACCCTCATTTTGTTTTTCAAAGTCCATCATCTGTCATGGTTCGTCTCCCCCTCTGACATACTCCCCTTCTCTTCCTCTCCTGTTATCTTCTTCTTTTTCTTTTTCTTAAAATATGTTGCTTTATTTGTTTCAGAAGTACAGATCTGTGATTCAACAGTCTTGCACAATCGACAGTGCTCACCGTAGCACATATCCTCCCCAATGTCTATCACCCAGCCACCCCATCCCTCCCACCCACAACCACTCCAGTAAAACCCAGTTTGTTTCCTGAGATTAAGAATTCCTCATATCAGTGAGGTCATGCGATACATGTCTTTCTCTGATTGACTTATTTCACTCAACATAACACCCTCCAGTTCCATCCACGTCTTTGCAAATGGCAACATCTCATTCCTTTAGAAGGCTGCATAATATTCCATTGTGTATATATACCACCTCTTCTTTATCCATTCATCTGTCGATGGACATCTTGGCTCTTTCCACAGTTTGGCTATTGTGGACATTGCTGCTATAAACTTTGGGGTACACGTACACCTTCGGGTCCCTACATTTGTATCTTTGTGTTAAATACCCAGTAGTCAATTGCTGGATCGAACGGTAGCGCTAATTTCAACTGTTTGAGGATCCTCCATAGTGTTTTCCAGAGTGGTTGCACCAGCTTGCATTTCCACCAACAGTGTAGGAGGGTTCCCCTTTCTCCACATGCCCGCCAACATCTGTCGTTCCCTGACTTGTTAATTTTAGCCATTCTGACGGGTGTGAGGTGGTATCTCATTGAGGTTTTGATTTGGATTTCCCTGATACCGAGCTATGTTGAGCACTTTTTCATGTGCCTGTTGGCCATTTGGATGTCTTCTTTGAAAAAATGTCTGTTCATGTCTTCGGCCCATTTCTTGATTGGATTATGTGTTCTTTGGGTGTTGAGTTTGATAAGTTCTTTATCGATTTTGGATACTAGCCCTTTATCTGATACGTCATTTGCACATATTTTCTCCCATTCTGTCGGTTGTCTTTTGGTTTTGTGGACTGTTTCTTTTGCTGTGCAAAATCTTTTTTTTTTATTTTTTTATTGTTATGTTAAACACCATATATTACATCATTAGTTTTTGGTGCACTGTTCCATGATTAATTGTTTGTTCATAACACCCACTGCTCCATGCAGAACGTGCCCTCCTCAATACCCATCACCAGGCTAACCGATCCCCATACCCCCCTCCCCTCTAGAACCCTCAGTTTGTTTTTCAGAGTCCATCATCTCTCATGGTTCGTCTCCCCGTCTGACATACTCCCCCTCTCTTCATCTCCTGTCATCTATTTCTTTTTTTCTATTTTCTTAAAATATGTTGCGTTATTTGATTCAGAAGTACAGATCTGTGATTCAACAGTCTTGCACAATTCACAGCGCTCACCGTGGCACATACCTCCCCAATGTCTATCACCCAGCCAACCCATCCCTCCCAGCCCCAACCACTCCATTCAAACAGTTTCTTTCCTGAGATTAAAAATTCCTCATATCAGTGAGTCATGCGATAGGTGTATTTCTCTGATTCACTTATTTCACTCAACATAACACCCTCCAGTTCCATCCGCGTCGTTGCAAATGGCAAGATCTCATTCCTTTTGACGGCTGTATAATATTCCATTGTGTATATACACCACTTCTTCTTTATCCGTTCATCTGTCGATGGACATCTTCGCTCTTTCCACAATTTGGCTATTTTGGACATTGCTGCTATAAACATTGGGGTACACGTACCCGTTCGGATCCCTACATTTGTATCTTTGTGGTAAATACCCAGTAGTGCAATTGCTGGATCGAATGGTAGCTCTAATTTCAACTGTTTGAGGATCCTCCATAGTGTTTTCCAGAGTGGTTGCACCAGCTTGCCTTCCCACCAACAGTGTAGGAGGGTTCCCCTTTCTCCACTTCCCACAACATCTGTCATTCCCTGACTTGTTAATTTTAGCCATTCTGACGGGTGTGAGGTGGTATCTCATTGAGGGTTTCATTTGGATTTCCCTCATACCGAGCGATGTTGAGCACTTTTTCATGTGCCTATTGGCCATTTGGAGGTCTTCTTTGGAAAAATGTCTGTTCATGTCTTCGGCCCATTTCTTGATTGGATTATGTGTTCTTTGGGTGTTGAGTTTGATAAGTTCTTTATGGATTTTGGAGACTAGCCCTTTATCTGATATGTCATTTGCAAATATTTTCTCCCATTCTGTCGGTTGTCTTTTGGTTTTGTGGACTGTTTCTTTTGCTGTGCAAAAGCTTTTTTTATTGTTATGTTAATCACCATATATTACATCATTAGTTTTTGGTGCAGTGTTCCATGATTCATTGTTCATAACACCGAGTGCTCCATGCAGAACGTGCCCTCCCCAATACCCATCTCCAGGCTAACCCAAACCCCTACCGCCCTCCCCTCTAGAACCCTCACTTTGTTTTTCAGAGTCCATCATCTGTCATGGTTCGTCTCCCCCTCTGACATACTCCCCTTCTCTTCCTCTCCTGTTATCTTCTTCTTTTACTTTTTCTTAAAATATGTTGCTTTATTTGTTTCAGAAGTACAGATCTGTGATTCAACAGTCTTGAACAATGCACAGGGCTCACCGTAGCACATACTCTCCCCAATGTCTATCACCCAGCCACCCCATCCCTCCCACCCCCAACCACTCCAGTAACACTCAGTGTTTTTCCTGAGATTAAGAATTCCTCATATCAGTGAGGTCATGCGATACATGTCTTTCTCTGATTGACTTATTTCACTCAACATAACACCCTCCAGTTCCATCCACGTCTTTGCAAATGGCAACATCTCATTCCTTTTGAAGGCTGCATAATATTCCATTGTGTATATATACCACCACTTCTTTATCCATTCGTCTGTCGATGGACATCTTGGCTCTTTCCCCATTTTGGCTATTGTGGACATTGTTGCTATAAGCATTGCGGTACACGTACCCCTTCGGGTCCCTACATTTCAAACTGGTGTTAAATACCCTGTAGTCAATTGCTGGATCGAATTGTAGCACTAATTTCAACTGTTTGAGGATCCTCCATAGTGTTTTCCAGAGTGGTTGCACCAGCTTGCATTCCCACCAACAGTGTAGGAGGGTTCCCCTTTCTCCACAACCCCGCCAAAATCTGTCTTCACTGACTTGTTAATTTTAGCCATTCTGACGGGTGTGAGGTGGTATCTCATTGAGGTTTTGATTGATTTCCCTGATGCCGAGCGATGTTTAGCACTTTTTCATGTGCCTGTTGGCCATGGATGTCTTCTTTGGAAAAATGTCTGTTCATGTCTTCGGCCCATTTCTTGATTGGATTATATGTTCTTTGGGTGTTGAGTTTGATAAGTTCTTTATACATTTTGGATACTAGCCCTTTATCTGCTATGTCATTTGTCAATATTTTCTCCCATTCTGTCGGGTGTCTTTTGGTTTTGTGGACTGTTTCTTTAGCTGTGCAAAAGCTTTTTTTTAAATTTTTTATTGTTATGTTAATCACCATATATTACATCATTAGTTTTTCCTACAGTGTTCCATGATTCATTGTTTGTTCATAACACCCAGTGCTCCATGCAGAACGTGCCCTCCTCAATACCCATCACCAGGATAACCCAAACCCCTCCCGCCCTCCCCTCTAGACCCTCCCTTTGTTTTTCAGAGTCCATTATCTCTCATGGTTCGTGTCCCCCACTGACATACTCCCCTTCTCTTCCTCTCCTGTTATCTTCTTTTTCTTTTTCTTAAAATATGTTGCGTTATTTGTTTCAGAAGTACAGATCTGTGATTCAACAGTCTTGCACAATGCACAGTGCTCACCGTAGCACATACCGTCCCGATTGTCTATCACCCAGCCACCCCATCCCTCCCACCCACAACCACTCCAGTAACACTCAGTTTCTTTCCTGAGATTAAGAATTCCTCATATCAGTGAGGTCATGCGATACGTGTCTTTCTCTGATTGACTTATTTCACTCAACATAACACCCTACCGTTCCATCCACGTCTTTGCAAATGGCAACATCTCATTCCTTTTGAAGGCTGCATAATATTCCATTGTGTATATATACCACCTCTTCTTTATCCATTCATCTGTCGATGGACATCTTGGCTCTTTCCACAGTTTGGCTATTGTGGACATTGCTGCTATAGACTTTGGGGTACACGTACCCCTTCGGGTCCCTACATTTGTATCTTTGTGTTAAATACCCAGTAGTCAATTGCTGGATCGAACGGTAGCACTAATTTCAACTGTTTGAGGATCCTCCATACTGTTTTCCAGAGTGGTTGCACCAGCTTGCATTCCCACCAACAGTGGAGGACGGTTCCCCTTTCTCCACATCCCCGCCAACATCTGTCGTTCCCTGACTTGTTAATTTTAGCCATTGTGACGGGTGTGAGGTGGTATCTCATTGAGGTTGTGATTTGGATTTCCCTGATGCCGAGCGATGTTGAGCACTTTTTCATGTGCCTGTTGGCCATTTGGATGTCTTCTTTGGAAAAATGTCTGTTCATATCTTCGGCCCCTTTCTTGATTGGATTATATGTTCTTTGGGTGTTGAGTTTTATAAGTTAGTTATAGATTTTGGATACTAGCCCTTTATCTGATATGTCATTTGCAAATATTTTCTCCCATTCTGTCGGGTGTCTTTTGGTTTTGTGGACTGTTTCTTTAGCTCTGCAAAAGCTTTTTTTTAAATTTCTTATTGTTATGTGAAGCACCATATATTACATCATTAGTTTTTCGTGCAGTGTTCCATGATTCATTGTTTGTTCATAACACCCAATGCTGCATGCAGAACCTGCCCTCCTCTGTACCCATCACCAGGCTAACCGATCCCCCTACCCCCCTCCCCTCTAGAACCCTCAGTTTGTTTTTCAGAGTCCATCATCTCTCATGGTTCTTCTCCCCGTCTGACATAACCCCTCTCTCCTCATCTCCTGTTATCTAATTCTTTTTCTTTTTTCTTAAAATATGTTGCGTTATTTGATTCAGAAGTACAGATCTGTGATTCAACAGTGTTGCACAATTCACAGCGCTCACCGTGGCACATACCCTCCCCAATGTCTAAGACCCAGCCAACCCATCCCTCCCACCTCCAACCACTCCAGTAACACTCAGTTTGTTTCCTAAGATTAAGAATTCCTCATATCAGTGAGGTCATGCGATACGTGTCTTTCTGTGAGTGACCTATTTCACTCAACATAACACCCTCCAGTTCCATCCACGTCATTGCAAATGGCAAGATCTCATTCCTTTTGACGGCTGCATAATATTCCCTTGTGTATATATACCACTTCTTCTTTATCCATTCATCTGTCGATGGACATCTTGGCTCTTTCCACAGTTTGGCTATTGTGGACATTGCTGCTATAAACTTTGGGGTACACGTACCCCTTCGGGTCCCTACATTTGTATCTTTGTGGTAAATACCCAGTAGTCAATTGCTGGATCGAACCGTAGCTCTAATTTCAACTCTTTGAGGAACCTCCATACTGTTTTCCAGAGTGCTTAAACAAGCTTGCCTTCCCACCCACAGTGGAGGAGGCTTCCCCTTTCTCCACATCCCCGCCAACATCTGTCGTTCCCTGACTTGTTAATTTTAGCCATTTTGATGGGTGTGAGGTGGTATCTCATTGAGGTTTTTATTTGGATTTCCCTCATGCCGAGCGATGTTGAGCACTTTTTCATGTGCCTATTGGCCATTTGGAGGTCTTCTTTGGAAAAATGTCTGTTCATGTCTTCGGCCCATTTCTTGATTGGATTATGTGTTCTTTGGGTGTTGAGTTTGATAAGTTCTTTATAGATTTTGGATACTAGCCCTTTATCTGATATGTCATTTGCAAATATTTTCTCCCATTCTGTCGGTTGTCTTTTGGTTTTGTGGACTGTTTCTTTTGCTGTGCAAAAGCTTTTTTATTGTTATGTTAATCACCATATATTACATCATTAGTTTTTGGTGCAGTGTTCCATGATTCATTGTTTGTTCATAACACCCAGTCCTCCATGCAGAACGTGCCCTCCTCAATACCCATCACCAGGCAAACCCGAACCCCTACCGCCCTCCCCTCTAGAACCCTCATTTTGTTTTTCAAAGTCTATCATCTGTCATGGTTCGTCTCCCCCTCTGACATACTCCCCTTCTCTTCCTCTCCTGTTATCTTCTTCTTTTTCTTTTTCTTAAAATATGTTGCTTTATTTGTTTCAGAAGTACAGATCTGTGATTCAACAGTCTTGCCCAATCGACAGTGCTCACCGTAGCACATATCCTCCCCAATGTCTATCACCCAGCCACCCCATCCCTCCCACCCACAACCACTCCAGTAAAACCCAGTTTGTTTCCTGAGATTAAGAATTCCTCATATCAGTGAGGTCATGCGATACATGTGTTTCTCTGATTGACTTATTTCACTCAACATAACACCCTCCAGTTCCATCCACGTCTTTGCAAATGGCAACATCTCATTCCTTTAGAAGGCTGCATAATATTCCATTGTGTATATATACCACCTCTTCTTTATCCATTCATCTGTCGATGGACATCTTGGCTCTTTCCACAGTTTGGCTATTGTGGACATTGCTGCTATAGACTTTGGGGTACACGTCCACCTTCGGGTCCCTACATTTGTATCTCTGTGTTAAATACCCAGTAGTCAATTGCTGGATCGAACGGTAGCGCTAATTTCAACTGTTTGAGGATCCTCCATAGTGTTTTCCAGAGTGGTTGCACCAGCTTGCATTTCCACCAACAGTGTAGGAGGGTTCCCCTTTCTCCACATGCCCGCCAACATCTGTCGTTCCCTGACTTGTTAATTTTAGCCATTCTGACGGGTGTGAGGTGGAATCTCATTGAGGTTTTGATTTGGATTTCCCTGATACCGAGCTATGTTGAGCATTTTTCATGTGCCTGTTGGCCATTTGGATGTCTTCTTTGGAAAAATGTCTGTTCATATCTTCGGCCCCTTTCTTCATTGGATTATATGTTCTTTGGGTGTTGAGTTTTATAAGTTAGTTATAGATTTTGGATACTAGCCCTTTATCTGATATGTCATTTGCAAATATTTTCTCCCATTCTGTCGGGTGTCTTTTGGTTTTGTGGACTGTTTCTTTAGCTCTGCAAAAGCTTTTTTTTTAATTTTTTATTGTTATGTGAAGCACCATATATTACATCATTAGTTTTTCGTGCAGTGTTCCATGATTCATTGTTTGTTCAGAACACCCAATGCTGCATGCAGAACCTGCCCTCCTCTGTACCCATCACCAGGCTAACCGATCCCCCTACCCCCCTCCCCTCTAGAACCCTCAGTTTGTTTTTCAGAGTCCATCATCTCTCATGGTTCTTCTCCCCGTCTGACATACTCCCCCTCTCTTCATCTCCTGTTATCTAATTCTTTTTCTTTTTCTTAAAATATGTTGCGTTATTTGAATCAGAAGTACAGATCTGTGATTCAACAGTGTTGCACAATTCACAGCACTCACCGTGGCACATACCCTCCCCAATGTCTAAGACCCAGCCAACCCATCCCTCCCACCTCCAACCACTCCAGTAACACTCAGTTTGTTTCCTAAGATTAAGAATTCCTCATATCAGTGAGGTCATGCGATACGTGTCTTTCTCTGAGTGACCTATTTCACTCAACATAACACCCTCCAGTTCCATCCACGTCATTGCAAATGGCAAGATCTCATTCCTTTTAACGGCTGCATAATATTCCCTTGTGTATATATACCACTTCTTCTTTATCCATTCATCTGTCGATGGACATCTTGGCTCTTTCCACAGTTTGGCTATTGCGGACATTGCTGCTATAAACTTTGGGGTACACGTACCCCTTCGGGTCCCTACATTTGTATCTTTGTGGTAAATACCCAGTAGTCAATTGCTGGATCGAACGGTAGCTCTAATTTCAACTCTTTGAGGAACCTCCATACTGTTTTCCAGAGTGCTTAAACAAGCTTGCCTTCCCACCCACAGTGGAGGAGGCTTCCCCTTTCTCCACATCCCCGCCAACATCTGTCGTTCCCTGACTTGTTAATTTTAGCCATTTTGACGGGTGTGAGGTGGTATCTCATTGAGGTTTTGATTTGGATTTCCCTCATGCCGAGCGATGTTGAGCACTTTTTCATGTGCCTATTGGCCATTTGGAGGTCTTCTTTGGAAAAATGTCTGTTCATGTCTTCCGCCCATTTCTTGATTGGATTATGTGTTCTTTGGGTGTTGAGTTTGATAAGTTCTTTATAGATTTTGGATACTAGCCCTTTATCTGATATGTCATTTGCAAATATTTTCTCCCATTCTGTCGGTTGTCTTTTGGTTTTGTGGACTGTTTCTTTTGCTGTGCAAAAGCTTTTTTATTGTTACGTTAATCACCATATATTACATCATTAGTTTTTGGTGCAGTGTTCCATGATTCATTGTTTGTTCATAACACCCAGTCCTCCATGCAGAACGTGCCCTCCTCAATACCCATCACCAGGCAAACCCGAACCCCTACCGCCCTCCCCTCTAGAACCCTCATTTTGTTTTTCAAAGTCCATCATCTGTCATGGTTCGTCTCCCCCTCTGACATACTCCCCTTCTCTTCCTCTCCTGTTATCTTCTTCTTTTTCTTTTTCATAAAATATGTTGCTTTATTTGTTTCAGAAGTACAGATCTGTTATTCAACAGTCTTGCACAATCGACAGTGCTCACCGTAGCACATATCCTCCCCAATGTCTATCACCCAGCCACCCCATCCCTCCCACCCACAACCACTCCAGTAAAACCCAGTTTGTTTCCTGAGATTAAGAATTCCTCATATCAGTGAGGTCATGCGATACATGTCTTTCTCTGATTGACTTATTTCACTCAACATAACACCCTCCAGTTCCATCCACGTCTTTGCAAATGGCAACATCTCATTCCTTTAGAAGGCTGCATAATATTCCATTGTGTATATATACCACCTCTTCTTTATCCATTCATCTGTCGATGGACATCTTGGCTCTTTCCACAGTTTGGCTATTGTGGACATTGCTGCTATAGACTTTGGGGTACACGTACACCTTCGGGTCCCTACATTTGTATCCTTTGTGTAAATACCCAGTAGTCAATTGCTGGATCGAACGGTAGCGCTAATTTCAACTGTTTGAGGATCCTCCATAGTGTTTCCAGAGTGGTTGCACCAGCTTGCATTTCCACCAACAGTGTAGGAGGGTTCCCCTTTCTCCACATGCCCGCCAACATCTGTCGTTCCCTGACTTGTTAATTTTAGCCATTCTGACGGGTGTGAGGTGGTATCTCATTGAGGTTTTGATTTGGATTTCCTGATACCGAGCTATGTTGAGCACTTTTTCATGTGCCTGTTGGCCATTTGGCTGTCTTCTTTGAAAAAATGTCTGTTCATGTCTTCGGCCATTTCTTGATTGGATTATGTGTTCTTTGGGTGTTGAGTTTGATAAGTTCTTTATCGATTCTGGATACTAGCCTTTATCTGATATGTCATTTGCACATATTTTCTCCCATTCTGTCGGTTGTCTTTTGGTTTTGTGGACTGTTTCTTTTGCTGTGCAAAATCTTTTTTTTTTATTTTTTATTGGTTATGTTAATCACCATATATTACATCATTAGTTTTTGGTGCACTGTTCCATGATTAATTGTTTGTTCATAACACCCACTGCTCCATGCAGAACGTGCCCTCCTCAATACCCATCACCAGGCTAACCGATCCCCATACCCCCCTACCCTCTAGAACCCTCAGTTTGTTTTTCAGAGTCCATCATCTCTCATGGTTCGTCTCCCCGTCTGACATACTCCCCCTCTCTTCATCTCCTGTCATCTATTTCTTTTTTTCTATTTTCTTAAAATATGTTGCGTTATTTGATTCAGAAGTACAGATCTGTGATTCAACAGTCTTGCCACAATTCACAGCGCTCACCGTGGCACATACCTCCCCAATGTCTATCACCCAGCCAACCCATCCCTCCCAGCCCAACCACTCCATTCAAACAGTTTCTTTCCTGAGATTTAAAAATTCCTCATATCAGTGAGTCATGCGATAGGTGTATTTCTCTGATTCACTTATTTCACTCAACATAACACCCTCCAGTTCCATCCGCGTCGTTGCAAATGGCAAGATCTCATTCCTTTTGGACGGCTGTATAATATTCCATTGTGTAAATACACCACTTCTTCTTTATCCGTTCATCTGTCGATGGACATCTTCGCTCTTTCCACAATTTGGCTATTTTGGACATTGCTGCTATAAACATTGGGGTACACGTACCCGTTCGGGTCCCTACATTTGTATCTTTGTGGTAAATACCGAGTAGTGCAATTGCTGGATCGAATGGTAGCTCTAATTTCAACTGTTTGAGGATCCTCCATAGTGTTTTCCAGAGTGGTTGCACCAGCTTGCCTTCCACCAACAGTGGAGTAGGGGTTCCCTTTCTCCACTTCCCGCCAACATCTGTTCATTCCCTGACTTGTTAATTTTAGCCATTCTGACGGGTGTGAGGTGGTATCTCATTGAGGGTTTGATTTGGATTTCCGTCATGCCGAGCGATGTTGAGCACTTTTTCCATGTGCCTATTGGCCATTTGGAGGTCTTCTTTGGAAAAATGTCTGTTCATGTCTTCGGCCCATTTCTTGATTGGATTATTTGTTCTTTGGGTGTTGAGTTTGATAAGTTCCTTATGGATTTTGGAGACTAGCCCTTTATCTGATATGTCATTTGCAAATATTTTCTCCCATTCTGTCGGTTGTCTTTTGGTTTTGTGGACTGTTCCTTTTGCTGTGCAAAGCTTTTTTTTATTGTTATGTTAATCACCATATATTACATCATTAGTTTTTGGTGCAGTGTTCCATGATTCATTGTTTGTTCATAACACCGAGTGCTCCATGCAGAACGTGCCCTCCCCAATACCCATCTCCAGGCTAACCGAACCCCTACCGCCCTCCCCTCTAGAACCCTCACTTTGTTTTTCAGAGTCCATCATCTGTCATGGTTCGTCTCCCCCTCTGACATACTCCCCTTCTCTTCCTCTCCTATTATCTCCCTTCTTTTACTTTTTCTTAAAATATGTTGCTTTATTTGTTCAGAAGTACAGATCTGTGATTCAACAGTCTTGCACAGTTCACAGCGCTCACCGTAGCACATACTCTCCCCAATGTCTATCACCCAGCCACCCCATCCCTCCCACCCCCAACCACTCCAGTAACACTCAGTGTTTTTCCTGAGATTAAGAATTCCTCATATCAGTGAGGTCATGCGATACATGTCTTTCTCTGATTGACTTATTTCACTCAACATAACACCCTCACAGTTCCATCCACGTCTTTGCAAATGGCAACATCTCATTCCTTTTGAAGGCTGCATAATATTCCATTGTGTATATATACCACCACTTCTTTATCCATTCGTCTGTCGATGGGACATCTTGGCTCTTTCCACATTTTGGCTATTGTGGACATTGTTGCTATAAACATTGCGGTACACGTACCCCTTCGGATCCCTACATTTCAAACTGGTGTTAAATACCCAGTAGTCAATTGCTGGATCGAATTGTAGCACTAATTTCAACTGTTTGAGGATCCTCCATAGTGTTTTCCAGAGTGGTTGCACCAGCTTGCATTCCCACCAACAGTGTAGGAGGGTTCCCCTTTCTCCACAACCCCGCCAAAATCTGTCTTCACTGACTTGTTAATTTTAGCCATTCTGACGGGTGTGAGGTGGTATCTCATTGAGGTTTTGATTGATTTCCCTGATGCCGAGCGATGTTTAGCACTTTTTCATGTGCCTGTTGGCCATGGATGTCTTCTTTGGAAAAATGTCTGTTCATGTCTTCGGCCCATTTCTTGATTGGATTATATGTTCTTTGGGTGTTGAGTTTGATAAGTTCTTTATACATTTTGGATACTAGCCCTTTATCTGCTATGTCATTTGTCAATATTTTCTCCCATTCTGTCGGGTGTCTTTTGGTTTTGTGACTGTTCCTTTAGCTGTGCAAAAGCTTTTTTTTAAATTTTTTATTGTTATGTTAATCACCATATATTACATCATTAGTTTTTCCTACAGTGTTCCATGATTCATTGTTTGTTCATAACACCCAGTGCTCCATGCAGAACGTGCCCTCCTCATTACCCATCACCAGGATAACCCAAACCCCTCCCGCCCTCCCCTCTAGACCCTCCCTTTGTTTTTCAGAGTCCATTATCTCTCATGGTTCGTGTCCCCCACTGACATACTCCCCTTCTCTTCCTCTCCTGTTATCTTCTTTTTCTTTTTCTTAAAATATGTTGCGTTATTTGTTTCAGAAGTACAGATCTGTGATTCAACAGTCTTGCACAATGCACAGCGCTCACCGTAGCACATTCTGTCCCCATTGTCTATCACCCAGCCACCCCATCCCTCCCACCAACAACCACTCCAGTAACACTCAGTTTGTTTCCTGAGATTAAGAATTCCTCATATCAGTGAGGTCATGCGATACGTGTCTTTCTCTGATTGACTTATTTCACTCAACATAACACCCTACCGTTCCATCCACGTCTTTGCAAATGGCAACATCTCATTCCTTTTGAAGGCTGCATAATATTCCATTGTGTATATATACCACCTCTTCTTTATCCATTCATCTGTCGATGGACATCTTGGCTCTTTCCACAGTTTGGCTATTGTGAACATTGCTGCTATAGACTTTGGGGTACACGTACCCCTTCGGGTCCCTACATTTGTATCTTTGTGTTAAATACCCAGTAGTCAATTGCTGGATCGAACGGTAGCACTAATTTCAACTGTTTGAGGATCCTCCATACTCTTTTCCAGAGTGGTTGTACCAGCTTGCATTCCCACCAACAGTGGAGGACGGTTCCCCTTTCTCCACATCCCCGCCAACATCTGTAGTTCCCTGACTTGTTAATTTTAGCCATTCTGACGGGTGTGAGGTGGTATCTCATTGAGGTTGTGATTTGGATTTCCCTGATGCCGAGCGATGTTGAGCACTCTTTCATGTGCCCATTGGCCATTTGGATGTCTTCTTTGGAAAAATGTCTGTTCATATCTTCGGCCTCTTTCTTGATTGGATTATATGTTCTTTGGGTGTTGAGTTTTATAAGTTAGTTATAGATTTTGGATACTAGCCCTTTATCTGATATGTCATTTGCAAATATTTTCTCCCATTCTGTCGGGTGTCTTTTGGTTTTGTGGACTGTTTCTTTAGCTCTGCAAAAGCTTTTTTTTAAATTTTTTATTGTTATGTGAAGCACCATATATTACATCATTAGTTTTTCGTGCAGTCTTCCATGATTCATTGTTTGTTCATAACACCCAGTGCTTCATGCAGAAAGTGCCCTCCTCAATATCCATCACCAGGCTAACCCATCCCCCTACCCCCCTCTCCTCTAGAACCCTCAGTTTGTTTCTCAGAATCCATCATCTCTCATGGTTCGTCTCCCCCTTTGAAATACTCCCCTTCTCTTCCTCTCCTGTTATCTTCTTCTTTTATTTTTCTTAAAATATGTTGCGTTATTTGTTTCAGAAGTACAGATCTGTGATTCAACAATCTTGCACAATTCACAGCGCTCACCATAGCACATACCCTCCCCAGTGTCTATCACCCAGCCACCCCATCCCTCCCACCCCAACCATTCCAGTAGCAATGAATAATGGAACACTGCACGAGAAACTAATGATGTAATATATAGTGATTAACATAACATTAAAAAATAAAAAAAAAGCTTTTGCACAGCAAAAGAAACAGTCCACAACCCCAAAAGACAACCGACAGAATGGGAGAAAATATTTACAAATGACATATCAGATAAAGGGCTAGTATACAAAATCTATAAAGAACTTATCAATCTCAACACCCAAAGAACACATAATCCAATCAAGAAATGGGCAGAAGACATGAGGAGACATTTTTCCAAAGAGGACATCCAAATGGCCAACAGGCACATGAAAAAGAGCTCAACATCGCTCGGCATCAGGGAAATCCAAATCAACACCTCAATGAGATGCCATATCACACCCGTCAGAATGGGTAAAATTAACAAGTCAGGGAACGACAGATGTTGGGGGGCATGTGGAGAAAGGGGAAACCTCCTACACTGTTGGAGGGAATGTAAGCTGGTGCAACCACTCTGGAAAACAGTATGGAGGTTCCTCAAACAGTTGAAATTAGAGCTATCGTTTGATCCAGCAATTGCACTACTGGGTATTTACCCCAAAGATACAAATGTAGGGACCCGAAGAGGTACGTGTACCCCAATGTTTATAGCAGCAATGTCCACAATAGCCAAACTGTGGAAAGAGCCAAGATGTCCATCGACAGATGAATGGATAAAGAAGTGGTGGTATATATACACAATGGAATATTATGCAGCCGTCAAAATGAATGATATCTTGCCATTGGCAGCGACGTGGATGGAACTGGAGGGTGTTATGTTGAGTGAAATATGTCAATCAGAGAAAGACATGTATCGCATGACCTCACGGATATGAGGAATTCTTAATCTCAGGAAACAAACTGAGTGTTACTGGAGTGGTTGGGGTTGGGATGGATGGGGTGGCTAGGTGATAGACATTGGGGAGGGTATGTGCTACGGTGAGCCCTGTGAATTGTGCAAGAGTGTTGAATCACAGATCTGTACTTCTGAAACAAATAACGCAACATATTTTAAGAAAAAAGAGAAAGAAGAAGGTAACAGGAAAGGAAGAGAAGGGGAGTATGTGAGAGGGAGAGAGGAAGCATGACAGATGATGGACTCTGAAAAACAAACTGAGAGTTCTAGAGGGGAGGGGCGTAGGGGGATGTGTTAGCCTGGTGATGGGTATTGAGGAGGGCACGTTCTGCATGGAGCACTGGGTGTTATGAAGAAACAATGAATCATGGAACACTGCAGCAAAAATTAATGATGTAATATATGGTGTTTAACATAAGAATAAGAAAATTAAAAAAAAAGTGAGGGAAAGAAAGGCCGTTGGCGGAGATGCCTCTCGGCTCAGCTCTTGTTCCTGGGGCTAGTACCCTTTCCCCTGTGTACTTGCAGGCCGAGAGCCAACCAACTAAGTCGATGGAAACACACTGCAGAAAACCCCGACTTCGGCCATATTAGGCCTTCCTGAGTGTGGAAACCTTTTGCTGTGTGAATGCGGGCGAGCGCTGCCAGCGAGTCCAAAACCATTTTCCAGGGAGACGGATTCCGCGGCAAAAGGGAGAACACAATTCCCCACTTCTTTCTTGAAGCCAGCCCAGCGGCCGCCCCCATGAGCATGCAAGTCTCACTGCTCCTGTACCAACGCAAGGAAACTGTAGGGTAGGGGACCATGTTGCACAGAGCCTCACGGTTCCGGAGAGTGGAAACACTTGAAGTGTGTGTGCGTGAGAGTCTGGGAGAAGAGTCCCCTACTTTACTCGGCGAGAGAAACGAACTCGGGCAGCCGCACGTCTCCCACCAGCTCCCAGTGGTAGAATTCTAGCACTCCTTCAGCATGTGTGCGTGCAGGCCTAAGTTGCAGGCCCCTCCTTGAAAGGCCCAACACTGTGGAGAAACCGCGCTTTAGCTCCCGCCTGTCCCTAGCGGAGAGGACGCTGTATTCTGTGCGCTGTGCTTGAGAGCCCGGCGAAAGGCTTCCTTATGTAAAACCGAGGGAAAGAAAGGCCGGTGGCGGAGACCCCTCTTGGCTCAGCTCTTGTTCCTGGGGCTAGTACCTTGCCCCGGTGTGCTTGCAGGCCGAGAACCAACCACCTAAGTCGAGGGAAACACACTGTAGAAAACCCCGACTTCGGCCGTTTAGGCCTTCCTGAGGGTCGAAACCTTTTGCTCTGTGAATGCGGACTAGCACTGCCAGCGACTCTAAAACCATTTTCGGAGGGAGACTGAGGCCGCGGCAGATGGGAGAACACAACTCCCCACTGGTTTCCTGAAGCCAGGCCTGCGGCCGCCCCTTAACCCTACAAGTCTCACTCACGTACTAACACAAGGAAACAGTAAGGTAGGGGACCGTGTTGTACCGAGCCTCACTGTTCCGGAGAGGGGAAACACTTGGAGTGTTGTGCGTGAGAGCCTGGGAGACGAGTTCCCTACGTTACTGGGCTAGAGAAACGAATTCCGGCGTCCGCTCCTCCCGCACCAGCTCTCAGTGGCAGAATGTTAGCACTCCTCTGGCCTGTGTGCGAGCAGGCTTAAGTTGCAGGCCCATCCCTGGAAGGCACAACACTGTGGAGAAACCGCGCTTTAGCTCCCGCCGGTCCCTAGCGGAGAGAACGCTGTATGCTGTGCGCTGTGTTTGAGAGTCCGGCGAACGGCTTCCCTATGTAATTCGTTCCACTGGCCAGACTAGGCCGTCCTGAGGGTGGAAACCTTTTGCCTTGTGAATGCGGGCGAGCCCTGCCAGCGAGTCCAAAACCATTTTCCGAGGGACACTGAGGCCGCGGCAGAAGGGAGAACACAACTCCCCACTTGTTTCCTGAAGCCAGGCCTGCGGCCGCCACCTTTACCATCCAACTCTCACTGCTCGCGTACCAACGCAAGGAAACAGTAGGGTAGGGTACCGTGCTGTAGAGCCTCACTGTTCCGGAGAGTGGAAACAGTTGGAGTGTCTGTGCATGAGAGCCTGGGAGAGGAGTCCCCTACGTTACTGGGCGAGAGAAACGAACTCGGGCTTCCGCACCTCTCCCACCAGCTCTCAGTGGCAGAATGCTAGCACTCCTCCAGCATGTGTGCATGCAGGCCTATGTTTCAGGACTCTCCTTGAAAGGCCCAACACTGTGGAGAAACCGCGCTTTAGCTCCCACCGGTCCTTATCGGAGAGGACGCTGTATGCTGTGCCCTGTGCTTGAGAGCCTGGCGCACGGCTTCCTTATATAAAACCGAGGTAAAGAAAGGCCGTTGGCGGAGACGACTCTCGATTCAGCTCTTGTTCCTGGGGCTCGTACCCTTGCCACGGTGTGCTTCCAGGCCGAGAGCCAAGCAACTAAGTCGAGTGAAACACACTGTAGAAAAATCCCGTCTTCGGCCAGATTAGGCCTTCCTGAGGGTGGAAACATTTTGCTGTATGAATGCGGGCGAGGACTGACAGCGAGACTAAAACCATTTTCCGAGGGAGACTGAGGCCGCGGCAGAAGGGAGAACACAACTCCCCACTTGTTTCCTGAAGCCATCCCAGCGGCCGACCCCTTGGGCTTGCAAGTCTCACTGCTCCTGTACCAAAACAAAGAAACAGGAATGTAGGGGAACCGTGTTGTAATAGCCTCACTGTTCGGGAGAGTGGAAACACTTGAAGTGTGTGTGCGTGAGAGCTTGGGAGAAGAGTCCCCTACGTACTGGGCGAGAGAAACGAACTCGGGCAGCCGCACCTCTCCTACCTCCTCTCAGTGGCAGAATGCTAGCACTCCTCCGGCCTGTGTGCGTGCAGGCCTAAGTTGGAGGCCCTTCCCGGGAAGGCACAACACTGTGGAGAACCCGCGCTTTAGCTCCCGCCGGTCTCTAGCGGAGAGGACGCTGTATGGTGTTCGCTGTGCTTGAGAGCCCGGCGAACGGCATCCTTATGTAAAATCGAGGGAAAGAAAGGCCGGTGCCGGAGACGCCTCTCGGCTCAGCTCTTATTCCTGCGGCTAGTAACCTTGCCCCGGTGTGCTTGCAGGCCGAGAGCGAACCTCCTAAGTCGAGGGAAACACACTGTAGATAATCCCGACTTCGGCCAGATTAGGCCTTCCTGAAGGTCGAAAACTTTGCAGTGTGAATGCGGGCGAGCACTGCCAGCGAGTCCAAAACCATTTAGCGAGGGAGACTGAGGCCGCGGCAGAAGGGAGAACACAACTCCCCACTTGATTCCTGAAGTCAGGAATCTAGGAGCTAGCACTCCTCCAGCATGTGTGCGTGCAGGCCTATGTTTCAGGACTCTCCTTGAAAGGCCCAACACTGTGGAGAAACCGCGCTGTACCTCCCGCTCGGGTACCAACGCACAGAAACAGTAGGGTAGGGGACCGTGTTGTACAGAGCCTCACTGTTCTCGAGGGTGGAAACACTTGGAGTGTATCTGCGTGAGAGCCTGGGAGAGGAGTCCCCTACTTTGCTGGGTGAGAGAAACGAACTCGGGCAGCCGCACCTCTCCCACCAGCTCTCAGTGGCAGAATGCTAGCATTCCGCCGGCATGTGTGCGTGCAGGCCTAAGTTGCGGGCCCCTCCTTGAAAGGCCCAACACTGTGGAGAAACCGCGCTTTAGCTCCCCTGGTCCCTAGCAGAGAGGAGGCTGTATGCTCGGCGCTGGTCTTGAGAGCCCGGCGAACGGCTTCCCTATGTAAAACCGAGGGAAAGAAAGGCCGGTGCTGGAGACGCCTCTCGGCTCAGCTCTTGTTCCTGGGGCTAGTACCCTTGCCCCGGTATGCTTGCAGGCCGAGAGCCAACCAACTCAGTCGAGGGAAACACACTGTAGAAAATCCCGTCTTCGGCAAGATTAGGCCTTCCTGAGGGTCAAAACCTTTTGCTGTATGAATCCGGGCGAGAACTGCCAGCGAGTCCAAAACCATTTTCCGAGGGAGACTGAGGTCACGGCAGAACGGAGAACACAACTCCCCACTTGCTTCCTCAAGCCAGCCCAGCGGCCGCCCCCTTGGGAATGCAAGTCTCACTGCTCGCGTACTAAAACATGGTACGAGCCCCTGTAGATAGCCTCACTGTTGCGGGGAGTGGGAACACCTGGAGTGCCTGTGCGTAAGAGCCTGGCACACGAGTCCCCTAAGTTCCTGGGCGAGAGAAACGGATTCGTGCAGCCGCACCTCGCCCACCAGCTCTCAGGATCAGAATGCTAGCACTCCTCAGGGCTGTGTACGTGCAGGCCTAAGTTGCAGGCCCCACCCTGGAAGGCACAACACTGTGGAGAAAGCGCGCTTTACCTCCCGCCGGTCCGTAGCGGAGAGGACGATGTATGCTGTGCACTGTGCTTGAGAGCCCGGCGAACGGCTTCCTTAAGTAAAACCGAGGGAAAGAAAGGCCGGTGGCGGAGACGCCTCTCGGCCCACCTCTTGTTCCTGGGGTTAGTAACCTTGCCCCGGTGTGCTTGCAGGCCGAGAGCCAAGTCGAGTGAAACACACTACAAAATCCCGACTTCGGCCAAATTAGGCCTTCCTGAGGGTGGAAACCTTTGGCTGTGTGAATGCGGGCAAGCACTGCCATCGAGTCCAAAACCATTTTCCGAGGGAGACTGAGGCCGCGGCAGAAGGGAGAACACAACTCCCTACTTGTTTCCTGAAGCCAGGCCTGCGGCCGCCCCCTTTACCATACAACTCTCACTGCTCGCGTACCAACGCAAGGAAACAGTAGGGTAGGGTATCGTGTTGTAGAGCCTCAGTGTTGCGGAGATTGGAAACATTTGGAGTGTGTGTGCGTGAGAGCCTGGTAGAGGAGGCCCCTACGTTACTAGGCGAGAGAAACGAACTCGGGCATCCGCACCTCTCCCACCAGCTCTCAGTGGCAGAATGCTAGCACTCCACCAGCATGTGTGCGTGCAGGCCTATGTTTCAGGACTCTCCTTGAAAGGCCCAACACTGTGGAGAAACCGCGCTTTACCTCCCGCCGGTCTGTAGCGGAGAGGACGCTGTATGCTGTGCGCTGTGCTTGAGAGCCCGGCGAACGGCTTCCTTATGTAAAACTGAGATAAAGAAAGGCCGGTGGCGGAGACGCCTCTCGGCTCAGCTCTTGTTCCTTGGGCTGGTACACTTGCCAAGGTGTGCTCGCAGGCCGATGGCCAAGCAACTAAGTCGAGGGAAACACACTGTAGAAAATCCCGTGTTCGGCCAGATTAGGCCTTCCTGAGGGTGGAAACCTTTTGCTGTATGAATGCGGGCGAGAACAGCCAGCGAGTCCAAAACCATTTTCCGAGGGACACTGAGGCAGCGGCAGAAGGGAGAACACAACTCCCCACTTGTTTCCTGAAGCCAGGCCTGCGGCCGCCACCTTTGCCATCCAACTCTCACTGCTCCCTTACCAACGCACGGAAACAGTAGGGTAGGGGACCATGTTGCACAGAGCCTCACGGTTCCGGAGAGTGGAAACACTTGAAGTGTGTGTGCGTGAGAGTCTGGGAGAAGAGTCCCCTACTTTACTCGGCGAGAGAAACGAACTCGGGCACCCGCACGTCTCCCACCAGCTCCCAGTGGTAGAATGCTAGCACTCCTTCAGCATGTGTGCGTGCAGGCCTAAGTTGCAGGCCCCTCCTTGAAAGGCCCAACACTGTGGAGAAACCGCGCTTTAGCTCCCGCCTGTCCCTAGCGGAGAGGACGCTGTATTCTGTGCGCTGTGCTTGAGAGCCCGGCGAAAGGCTTCCTTATGTAAAACCGAGGGAAAGAAAGGCCGGTGGCGGAGACCCCTCTTGGCTCAGCTCTTGTTTCTGGGGCTAGTACCCTTGCCCCGGTGTGCTTGCAGGCCGAGAACCAACAACCTAAGTCGAGGGAAACACATTGTAGAAAACCCCGACTTCGGCCGTTTAGGCCTTCCTGAGGGTCAAAACCTTTTGCTGTGTGAATGCGGGCGAGCACTGCCAGCGAGTCTAAAACCATTTTCCGAGGGAGACTGAGGCCGCGGCAGAAGGGAGAACACAACTCCCCACTTGTTTCCTGAAGCCAGGCCTGCGGCCGCCCCCTTAACCCTGCAAGTCTCACTCACGTACTAACACAAGGAAACAGTAAGGTAGGGGACCGTGTTGTACCGAGCCTCACTGTTCCGGAGAGTGGAAACAATTTGAGAGTGTGTCAGTGAGAGCCTGGGAGACGAGTTCCCTACGTTACTGGGCTAGAGAAACGAACTCGGGCAACCGCTCCTCTCGCACCAGCTGTCAGTGGCAGAATGCTAGCAGTCCTCCGGCCTGTGTGCGTGCAGGCTTAAGTTGCAGGCCCGTCCCTGGAAGGCACAACACTGTGGAGAAACCGCGCTTTAGCTCCCGCCGGTCCCTAGCGGAGAGAACGCTGTACGCTGTGCGCTGTGCTTGAGAGTCCGGCGAACGGCTTCCCTATGTAATTCGTTCCACTGGCCAGACTAGGCCGTCCTGAGGGTGGAAACCTTTTGCTGTGTGAATGCGGGCGAGCACTGCCAGCGAGTCCAAAACCATTTTCCGAGGGACACTGAGGCAGCGGCAGAAGGGAGAACACAACTCCCCACTTGTTTCCTGAAGCCAGGCCTGCGGCCGCCACCTTTCCCATCCAACTCTCACTGCTCGCGTACCAACGCAAGGAAACAGTAGGGTAGGGTACCGTGCTGTAGAGCCTCACTGTTCCGGAGAGTGGAAACACTTGGAGTGTGTGTGCATGAGAGCCTGGGAGAGGAGTCCCCTACGTTACTGGGCGAGAGAAACGAACTCGGGCTTCCGCACCTCTCCCACCAGCTCTCAGTGGCAGAATGCTAGCACTCCTCCAGCATGTGTGCGTGTAGGCCTATGTTTCAGGACTCTCCTTGAAAGTCCCAACACTCTGGAGAAACCGCGCTTTAGATCCCACCGTTTCCTAGCGGAGAGGACGCTGTATGCTCTGCGCTGTGCTTGAGAGCCCGGCGAACGGCTTTCCTATGTAAAACCGAGGGAAAGAAAGGCCGGAGCCGGAGACGCCTCTCGGCTCAGCTTTTGTTCCTGGGGCTAGTACCCTTGCCCCGGTGTGCTTGCAGGCCGAGAGCCAACCAAATAAGTCGAGGGAAACACAGTGTAGAAATTCCCGACCTCGGGCAGATTAGGCCTTCCTGAGGGTGGAAACCCTTTGCTGTATGAATGCGGGCCAGAACAGCCAGCGAGTCCAAAACCATTTTCCGAGGGAGACTGAGGCCGCGGCAGAAGGGAGAACACAACTCCCCACTTGTTTCCTGAAGCCAGGGCAGCGGCTGCCCCCTTGAGCATGCAAGTCCCACTGCTCGTGTACCAACGCAAGGAAACAGTAGGGTAGGGTACCCTGGTGTAGAGCCTCACTGTTCCGGAGAGTGGAAACACCTGGAGTGTGTGTGCGTGAGAGCCTAGTATACGAGTGCCCTACGTTACTGGGCGAGAGAAAGGAACTCGGGCAGTCGCACCTCTCCCACCAGCTCTCACTGGCAGAATGCTAGCACTCCTCCTCCATGTGTGCCTACAGGCCTAAGTTGAAGGCCCCTCCTTGAAAGGCACAACACTGTGGAGAAACCGCGCTTTAACTCCCGCCGGTCCCTAGCGGAGAAAATGATGAATGCTGTGCGCTGTGCTTGAGAGCCAGGCGAACGGCTTCTCTATGTAAAACCGAGGGAAAGAAAGGCCGGTGTCGGAGACACCTCTCGGCTCAGCTCTTGTTCCTGCGTCTAGTAACGTTGCCCCGGTGTGCTTGCAGGCCGAGAGCCAACCACCTTAGTCGAGGAAAACACACTGTAGAAATTCCCGACTTTGGCCAGATTAGGCCTTCCTGAGGGTCTAAACCTTTTGCTGTGTGAATGGGGGGGGGGAATACTGCCAGCGATTCCAAAACCATTTAGCGAGGGAGACTGAGCCCGCGGCAGGAGGGAGAACACAACTCCCCACTTGTTTCCTGAAGCCAGGCCTGCGGCCGCCACCTTTACCATGC
The DNA here is from genome assembly GCF_037043125.1 of Eumetopias jubatus. NCBI lineage: Eukaryota > Metazoa > Chordata > Mammalia > Carnivora > Otariidae > Eumetopias > Eumetopias jubatus. The sequence continues at coordinate 333,208 of NW_028274932.1, read as the reverse complement.
AACTCTCACTGCTCGCGTACCAAAGCAAGGAAACAGTAGGGTAGGGGACCGTGTTGTACAGAGCCTCACTGTTCCCGTGAGTGGAAACACTTGGAGTGTGTGTGCGTCAGAGCCTGGGAGACGAGTCCCCTACCTTACTAGGCGAAAGAAACGAACTCGGGCATCCGCACCTCTCCCACCAGCTCTCAGTGGCAGAATGCTAGCACTCCTCCGGCCTGTGTGAGTGCAGGCCTAAGTTGCAGGCCCCTCCCTGGAAGGCACAACACTGTGGAGAAACCGCGCTTTACCTCCCGCCGTTCCCTAGCGGAGAGGACGCTGTATGCTGTGCGCTGTGCCTGAGAGTCCGGCGAACGGCTTCCCTATGTAAAACCGAGGGAAAGAAAGGCCGGTGCCGGAGACGCCTCTCGGCTCAGCTTTTGTTCCTGTGGTGGTACCCTTGCCCCGGTGTGCTTGCAGGCCGAGAGCCAACCTCCTAAGTCCAGGGAACTACACTGTAGAAATTCCTTACTTCGGCCAGACTAGGCCTTCCTGAGGGTGGAAACCTTTTGCTGTGTGAATGCGGGCGAGCACTGCCAGCAAGTCCAAAGCGATTTTCGGAGGGAGACTGAGGCCGCGGCAGAAGGGAGAACAGAACTCCCCACTTGTTTCCTGAAGCCAGCCCAGGGCCGCCCCCTTGGGTATTCAAGTCTCACTGCTCGCGTACCAAAACAAAGAAACAGTACTGTAGGAGAACCGTGTTATAGATAGCCTCATTGTTGTGGGGAGTGGGAACACAGGCAGTGCCTGTGCGTAAGAGCCTGGCATACGAGTCCCCTAAGTTACTGGGCGAGAGAAACGGTTTCGTGAAGCCACACCACTCCCACCATCTCAGTATCAGAATGCTAGCACTCCTCCGGCCTGTGTGTGTGCAGGCCTAAGTTGCAGGCCTCTCTGTGGAAGGCACAACACTGTGGACCGGCGGGAGTTAAAGCGCGGTTTCTCCACAGTGTTGTGCCTTTCAAGAAGGGGCCTTCAACTTAGGCCTGCAGGCACACATGGAGGAGGAGAGCTAGCATTCTGCCACTGAGAGCTGGTGGGAGAGGTGCGGCTGCCCGAGTTCGTTTCTCTCGCCCAGTAACGTAGGGGACTCGTCTCCCAAGCTCTCATGCACACACACTCCAAGTGTTTCCACTCTCCGGAGCAGTGAGGCTCTGTACAACACGGTCTCCTACCCCACTGTTTCCTTGCGTTGGTACGCGAGCAGTGAGACTTGCATGGGTAAGGGGGCGGCCGCAGGCCTGGCTTCAGGAAACAAGTGGGGAGTTGTGTTCTCCCTTCTGCCGTGGCCTCAGTCTGCCTCAGAAAATGGTTTTGGACTCGCTGGCAGTGCTCGCCCGCATTCACACAGCAAAAGGTTTCGACTCTCAGGACGGCCTAATCTGGCCGAAGACGGGATTTTCTACAGTGTGTTTCCCTCGACTTAGGTGCTTGGCTCTCGGCCTGCAAGCACACCGGGGCAACGTTACTAGACGCAGGAACAAGAGCTGAGCCGAGAGGCATCTCCGACACCGGCCTTCCTTTCCCTCGGTTTTCCATAAGGAAGCCGTTCGCCGGGCTCTCAAGCACAGCGCACAAAATACAACTTTTTCGCCGCTAGGGACCGGCGGGAGCTAAAGCGCGGTTTCTCCACAGGGTTGGGCCTTTCAAGTAGGGTCCTTCAACTTAGGCTTAGAGGCAAACATGCGGCAGGAGTGCTACCATTCTGCCACTGAGAGCTGGTGGGAGAGGTGCAGCTACCGAGTTCGTTTCTCTCGCCCTATAACGTAGTGGACACGTCTCCCAGGCTCGCATGCACACACACTCCAAGTGTTTCCACTCTCCGGAACACTGAGGCTCTGTACAACCCGGTACCCTACCCTACTGTTTCCGTGCGTTGTTTCGCGAGCAGTGAGTCTTGCATGGTCAAGGGGGCGGCCTCAGGCCTGACTTTAGGAAACAAGTGGGGAGTTGTGTTCTCCCTTCTGCCGCGGCCTCAGTCTCCCTCGGAAAATGGTTTTGGACTCGCTGGCAGTGCTCGCCCGCGTTCACACAGCAAAAGGCTTCCACCCTCAGGAAGGCCTAGTCCTATCGAAGTAAGGAATTTCTACAGTGTGGTTCCCACGACTTAGGAGATTGGCTCTCGGCCTGCAAGCACACAGGGGCAACGGTACTAGCCCCAGGACAAGAGCTGAGCCGAGACGCGTCTCCGGCACCGGCCTTTCTTTCCCTCGATTTTACATAGGGAAGCCGTTCGCCGGACCCTCAAGCACAGCGCACAGCATACAGCTTCCTCTCCGCTAGGGACCGCCGTGAGCTAAAGCGCGGTTTCTCCACAGTGTTGTGCCTTCCAGGGAGGGGCCTTCAACGCAGGCCTGCACGCACACAGGCCGGAGGAGTGCTAGCATTCTGATCCTGAGAGCTGGTGGGAGAGGTGCGGCTGCACGAATCCGTTTCTCTCGCCCAGGAACTTAGGGGACTCGTATGCCAGGCTCTTACGCGCAGGCACTGCCTGTGTTCCCACTCCCCACAACGATGAGGCTATCTATAACACGGTTCTCCCACAGTACGGTTTCTTTGTTTTGGTACGCGAGCAGTGAGACTTGAATACCCAAGGGGGCGGCCCTAGGCTGGCTTCAGGAAACAAGTGGGGAGTTGTGTTCTCCCTTCTGCCGCGGCCTCAGTCTCCCTCGGAAAATCGTTTTGGACTTGCTGGCAGAGCTCGCCCGGATTCACACAGCAAAATGTTTCCAACCTCAGGAAGGCCTAGTCTGGCCGAAGTAAGGAATTTCTACAGTGTGGTTCCCTGGACTTAAGAGGTTGGCTCTCGGGCTGCAAGCACACCGGGGCAAGGGTACTACCTCAGGAACAAGAGCTGACCCCAGAGGCGTCTCCGGCACCGGCCTTTCTTTCCCTCGGTTTTACATAGGGAAGACGTTCGCCGGACTCTCAGGCACAGCGCACAGCATACAGCGTCCTCTCCGCTAGGGAACGGCGGGTGGTAAAGTGCGGTTTCTCCACAGTGTTGTGCCTTCCAGGGAGGGGCCTGCAACTTAGGCCTGCACGCACACATGCCGAAGGAGTGCTAGCATTCTACCACTGAGAGCTAGTGGGAGACGTGCGGCTGCCCGTGTTCGTTTCACTCGCCCAGTAAAATAGGGGACTCGTCTTCCGGGCTCTCACGCACACACACTCCAAGTGTTTCCACTCTCTGGAACAGTGAGGCTCTGTACAACACGGTCCCTTACCTTACTGTTTCCTTGCGTTCGTACGCGAGAAGTGAGACTTGCATGCTCAAGGGGGCGGCCGCTGGGCTGGCTTCAGGAAAGAAGTGGGGAGTTGTGTTCTCCCTTCTACCGCAGCCTCAGGCTCCCTCGAAAATGGTTTTGGCCTCGCTGGCAGTGCTCGCCCGCATTCACAGAGCAAAAGGATTCCCCCCTCAGGAAGGCCAAATTGGCCGAAATCTGTGTTTTCTGCAGTGTGTTTCCACCGAGTGAGTTGGTTGGCTCTCGGCCTGCAAGTACACCGGGGCAAGGGTACTAGCCACAGGAACAAGAGCTGAGCCGAGAGGCGTATCCGACACCGGCCTTCCATTCCCTCAGTGTTTTTTTTTTATTTTTTTAATTGTTATGTTAATCACCATATATTACATCATTAGTTTTTGGTGCAGTGTTCCATGATTCATTGTTTGTTCATAACACCCAGTGCTCCATGCAGAACGTGCCCTCCTCAATACCCATCACCAGGCTAACACATGGCCTACCACCCTCCCCTATCGAACCCTCCGTTTATTTTTCAGAGTCCATCATCTCTCATGGTTCGTCTCCCCTCTGACATACTCCCCTTCCCTTCCTCTCCTGTTATCTTCTTCTTTTTCTTTCTTCTTAAAATATGTTGCGTTATTTGATTCAGAAGTACAGATCTGTGATTCAACAGTCTTGCACAATTCAGAGCGCTCACCGTAGCACATACCCTCCCCAATGTCTATCACCCAGCCACCCCATCTCTCCCACCCCCAACCACTCCAGTAACACTCAGTTTGTTTCCTAGGATTAAGAATTCCTCAAATCAGTGACGTCATGCGATACGTGTCTTTCTCTGATTGAGTCATTTCACTCAACATAACACCCTACAGTTCCATCCACGTCGTTGCAAATGGCAAGATCTCATTCCTTTTGACGGCTGCATAATATTCCCTTGTGTATATATGCCACTTCTTCTTTATCCATTCATCTGTCGATGGACATCTTGGCTCTTTCCACAGTTTGGCTATTGTGGACATTGCTGCTATAAATTTTGGGGTACACGTACCCCTTCGGGTCCCTACATTTGTATCTTGTTGTAAATACCCTTTAGTGCAATTGCTGGATCGAACGGTACCTGTAATTTCAACTCTTTGAGGAACCTCCATACTGTTTTCCAGAGTGCTTAAACAAGCTTGCGTTCCCACCAACAGTGTAGGAGGGTTCGCCTTTCTCCACATCCCCGCCAACATCTGTCGTTCCCTGACTGGTTAATTTTAGGCATTTTGACGGGTGTGAGGTGGTATCTCATTGAGGTTTTGATTTGGATTTCCCTCATGCCGAGCGATGTTGAGCACTTTTTCATGGGCCTGTTGGTCATTTGGAGGTCTTCTTTGGAAAAATGTCTGTTCATGTCTTCGGCCCATTTCTTGATTGGATTATTTGTTCTTTGGGTGTTCAGTTTGATAAGTTCTTTATAGATTTTGGATACTACCCTTTTATCTGATATGTCATTTGCAAATATTTTCTCCCATTCTGTCGGTTGACTTTTGGTTTTGTGGACTGTTTGTTTTGCTGTGTAAAAGCTTTTTTTTATTGTTATGTTAATCACCATATATTACATCATTAGTTTTTGGTGCAGTGTTCCATGATTCATTGTTTGTTCATAACACCCAGTGCTCCATGCAGAACGTGCCCTCCTCAATACCCATCACCAGGCTAACCCAAACCCCTACCCCCTCCCCTCTAGAACCCTCACTTTGTTTTTCAGAGTCCATCATCTCTCATGGTTCGTCTCCCCCTCTGACATACTCCCCTTCTCTTCCTCTCCTGTTATCTTCTTCTTTTCCTTTTTCTTAAAATATGTTGCGTTTTTTCTTTCAGAAGTACAGATCTGTGATTCAACAGTCTTGCACAATTCACAGCGCTCACCGTAGCACATTCCCTCCCCAATGTCTATCACCCAGCCACCCCATCCCTCCAACCCCCAACCACTCCAGTCACTCAGTTTGTTTCCTGAGATTAAAAAATCCTCATACCCGTGAGCTCATGCAATACGTGTCTTTCTCTGATTGACTTATTTCACTCAACAGAACACCCTTCAGTTCCATCCACGTCGTTGCAAATGGTAAGATCTCATTCATTTTGACGGCTGCATAATATTCCATTGTGTATATATACCACCTCTTCTTTATCCATTCATCTGTCGGTGGAAATCTTGGCTCTTTCCACAGTTTGGTTATTGTGGATATTCCTGCTATAAAGATTGGGATACACGTACACCTTCGGGTCCCTACATTTGTATCTTTGTGGTAAATACCCATAGTGCAGTTGATGGATCGAACGGTAGCTCTAATTTCAACTGTTTGAGGAACCTCCATATTGTTTTCCAGAGTGGTTGCACCGGCTTGCATTCCCACCAACAGTGGTGGAGGGTTCCCCTTCCTCCACAACCCCGCCAAAATCTGCCTTCCCTGACTTGTTAATTTTAGCCATTCTGACGGGTGTGAGGTGGTATCTCATTGAGGTTTGATTTGGATTTCCCTGATGCCGAGCGATGTTGAGCATTTTTTCATTTGCCTGTCGGCCATTTGGATGTCTTCTTTGGAAAAATGTCTGTTCATGTCTTCGGCCCATTTCTTGATTGGATTATATGTTCTTTGGGTGTTGAGTTTGATAATTCATTTATAGATTTTGGATACTAGCCCTTTATCTGCTATGTCATTTGCCAATATTGTCTCCCATTCTGTCTCGTGTCTTTTGGTTTTGTGGACTGTTTCCTTAGCTGTGCAAAAGCTATTTTTTTAAATTTTTTATTGTTATGTTAATCACCATATATTAAATCATTAGTTTTTCGTGCAGTGTTCCATGATTCATTGTTTGTTCATAACACCCAGTACTCCATGGGGGACGTGCCCTCCTCAACACCCATCACCAGGCTAACGCAAACCCCTACCCCCTCCCCTCTAGAACCCTCACTTTGTTTTTCAGAGTCCATCATCTCTCATCGTTCATCTTCCCCTCTGACATACTCCCCTTCTCTTCCTCTCCTGTTATCTTCTTCTTTTCCTTTTTATTAAAATATGTTGCTTTATTTGTTTCAGAAGTACAGATCTGTGATTCAACAGTCTTGCACAATTCACAGCGCTCACCATAGCACATACTCTTCCCAATGTCTATCACCCAGCCACCCCATCCATCCCACCCCCAACCACTCCAGTAACACTCAGTTTGTTTCCTGAGATTAAGAATTCCTCATATCAGTGAGTCATGCGATACCTGTCTTTCTCTGATTAACTTATTTCACTCAACATAACACCCTCCAGTTCCATCCACGTCTTTGCAAACGGCAACATCTCATTCCTTTTGAAGGCTGCATAGTATTCCATTGGGGATATATACCACCTCTTCTTTATCCATTCATCTGTCGATGGACATCTTGGCTCTTTCCACAGTTTGGCTATTGTGGACTTTGCTGCTATAAACTTTGGGGTACACGTACCCCTTCGGGTCCCTACATTTGTATCTTTGTGTTAAATACCCAGTAGTCAATTGCTGTATCGAACGGTAGCACTAATTTCAACTGTTTGAGGATCCTCCATACTGTTTTCCAGAGTCGTTTCACCAGCTTGCATTCCCACCAACAGTGGAGGAGGGTTCCCCTTTCTCCACATCCCCGCCAACATCTGTCGTTCCCTGACTTGTTAATTTTAGGCATTCTGACGGGTGTGAAGTGGTATCTCATTGAGGTTTGTTTTGGATTTCCCTGATGCCGAGCGTTGTTGAGCACTTTTTCATGTGCCTGTTGGCCATTTGGATGTCTTCTTTGGAAAAATGTCTGTTCATTTCTTCGGCCCATTTCTTGATTGGATTATTTGTTCTTTGGGTGTTGAGTTTGATAAGTTCTTTATATATTTGGAATACTAGCCCTTTATCTGATATGTCATTTGCCAATATTTTCTCCCATTCTGTCGGTTGTCTTTTGGGTATGTGGAGTGTTTGTCTTGCTGTGCATAAGCTTTTTTCTTAATTGTTATGTTAATCATAACATAACAATGATATATTACATCATTCGTTTTTGGTGCAGTCTTCCATGATTCATTGTTTGTTCATAACACCCAGTGCTCCATGCAGAAAGTGCCCTCCTCAATATCCATCACCAGGCTAACCCATCGCCCTACCCCCCTCTCCTCTAGAACCCTCAGTTTGTTTCTCAGAATCCATCATCTCTCATGGTTCGTCTCCCCCTTTGAAATACTCCCCTTCTCTTCCTCTCCTGTTATCTTCTTCTTTTATTTTTCTTAAAATATGTTGCGTTATTTGTTTCAGAATTACAGATCTGTAATTCAACAATCTTGCACAATTCACAGCGCTCACCATAGCACATACCCTCCCCAGTGTCTATCACCCAGCCACCCCATCCCTCCCACCCCAACCATTCCAGTATCAGTGAATAATGGAACACTGCACGAGAAACTAATGATGTAACATATAGTGATTAACATAACATTAAAAAATAAAAAAAAAAGCTTTTGCACAGCAAAAGAAACAGTCCACAACCCCAAAAGTCAACCAACAGAATGGGAGAAAATATTTACAAATGACATATCAGATAAAGGGCTAGTATACAAAATCTATAAAGAACTTATCAAACTCAACACCCAAAGATCAAATAATCCAATCAAGAAATGGGCAGAAGACATGAGGAGACATTTTTCCAAAGAAGACATCCAAATGGCCAACAGGCACATGAAAAAGTGCTCAAAATCGCGCGGCATCAGGGAAATCCAAATCAAAACCTCAATGAGATGCCATATCACACCCGTCAGAATGGCTATAATTAACAAGTCAGGGAATGACAGATGTTGGTGGGCATGTGGAGAAAGGGGAAACCTCCTACACTGTTGGAGGGAATGCAAGCTGGTGCCACCACTCTGGAAAACAGTATGGAGGTTCCTCAAACAGTTGAAATTAGAGCTATCGTTTAATCCAGCAATTGCACTACTGGGTATTTACCCCAAATATACAAATGTAGGGACCCGAAGGGGTACGTGTACCCCAATGTTTATAGCAGCAATGTCCACAATAGCCAAACGGTGGAAAGAGCCAAGATGTCCATCGACAGATGAATGGATAAAGAAGTGGTGGTATATATACACAATGGAATATTATGCAGCCGTCAAAAGGAATGATATCTTGCCATTGGCAGCGACGTGGATGGAACTGGAGGGTGTTATGTTGAGTGAAATATGTCAATCAGAGAAAGACATGTATCGCATGACCTCACGGATATGAGGAATTTTTAATCTCAGGAAAGAAACTGAGTGTTACTGGAGTGGTTGGGGTTGGGAGGGATGGGGTGGCTTGGTGATAGACATTGGGGAGGGTATGTGCTACGGTGAGCCCTGTGAATTGTGCAAGAGTGTTGAATCACAGATCTGTACTTCTGAAACAAATAACGCAACATATTTTAAGAAAAAAGAAAAAGAAGAATGTAACAGGAAAGGAAGAGAAGGGGAGTATGTGAGAGGGAGAGAGGAACCATGACAGATGATGGACTATGAAAAACAAACTGAGGGTTCTAGAGGGGAGGGGCGTAGGGTGATGTGTTAGCCTGGTGATGGGTATTGAAGAGGGCACGTTCTGCATGGAGCACTGGGTGTTATGAAGAAACAATGAATCATGGAACACTGCAGCAAAAATTAATGATGTAATATATGGTGTTTAACATAAGAATAAGAAAATTCAAAAAAAACTGAGGGAAAGAAAGGCCGGTGGCGGAGATGCCTCTCGGCTCAGCTCTTGTTCCTGGGGCTAGTAACGTATACCCTGTGTACTTGCATGCCGAGAGCCAGCCAACTAAGTCGATGGAAACACGCTGCAGAAAACCCCGACTTCGGCCAGATTAGGCCTTCCTGAGGGTGGAAACCTTTTGCTGTGTGAATGCGGGCGAGCGCTGCCAGCGAGTCCAAAACCATTTTCCAGGGAGACGGATTCCGTGGCAGAAGGGAGAACACAATTCCCCACTTCTTTCCTGAAGCCAGGCCTGCGGCCGCCCCTTAACCCTACAAGTCTCACTCACGTACTAACACAAGGAAACAGTAAGGTAGGGGACCGTGTTGTACCGAGCCTCACTGTTCCGGAGAGTGGAAACACTTGGAGTGTGTGTGCGTGAGAGCCTGGTAGACGAGTTCCCTAGGTTACTGGGCTAGAGAAACGAACTCGGGCAACCGCTCCTCTCGCACCAGCTCTCAGTGGCAGAATGCTAGCAGTCCTCCGGCCTGTGTGCGTGCAGGCTTAAGTTGCAGGCCCGTCCCTGGAAGGCACAACACTGTGGAGAAACCGCGCTTTAGCTCCCGCCTGTCCCTAGCGGAGAGGACGCTGTATTCTGTGCGCTGTGCTTGAGAGCCCGGCGAAAGGCTTCCTTATGTAAAACCGAGGGAAAGAAAGGCCGGTGGCGGAGACCCCTCTTGGCTCAGCTCTTGTTCCTGGGGCTAGTACCTTGCCCCGGTGTGCTTGCAGGCCGAGAACCAACCACTTAAGTCGAGGGAAACACACTGTAGAAAACCCCGACTTCGGCCGTTTAGGCCTTCCTGAGGGTCGAAACCTTTTGCTCTGTGAATGCGGACGAGCACTGCCAGCGAGTCTAAAACCATTTTCCGAGGGAGACTGAGGCCGCGGCAGATGGGAGAACACAACTCCCCACCTGTTTCCTGAAGCCAGGCCTGCGGCCGCCCCTTAACCCTACAAGTCTCACTCACGTACTAACACAAGGAAACAGTAAGGTAGGGGACCGTGTTGTACCGAGCCTCACTGTTCCGGAGAGTGGAAACACTTGGAGTGTGTGTGCGTGAGAGCCTGGGAGACGAGTTCCCTACGTTACTGGGCTAGAGAAATGAATTCCGGCATCCGCTCCTCCCGCACCAGCTCTCAGTGGCAGAATGCTAGCACTCCTCTGGCCTGTGTGCGTGCAGGCTTAAGTTGCAGGCCCGTCCCTGGAAGGCACAACACTGTGGAGAAACCGCGCTTTACCTCCCGCCGGTCCCTAGCGGAGAGAACGCTGTATGCTGTGCGCTGTGCTTGAGAGTCCGGCGAACGGCTTCCCTATGTAATTCGTTCCACTGGCCAGACTATGCCGTCCTAAGGGTGGAAACCTTTTGCCTTGTGAATGCGGGCGAGCACTGCCAGCGAGTGCAAAACCATTTTCCGAGGGACACTGAGGCCGCGGCAGAAGGGAGAACACAACTCCCCACTTGTTTCCTGAAGCCAGGCCTGCGGCCGCCACCTTTACCATCCAACTCTCACTGCTCGCGTACCAACGCAAGGAAACAGTAGGGTAGGGTAGCGTGCTGTAGAGCCTCACTGTTCCGGAGAGTGGAAACACTTGGAGTGTGTGTGCATGAGAGCCTGGGAGAGGAGTCCCCTACATTACTGGGCGAGAGAAACGAACTCGGGCATCCGCACCTCTCCCACCAGCTCTCAGTGGCAGAATGCTAGCACTCCTCCAGCATGTGTGCGTGCAGGCCTATGTTTCAGGACTCTCCTTGAAAGGCCCAACACTGTGGAGAAACCGCGGTTTAGCTCCCGCCGGTCCTTATCGGAGAGGACGCTGTATGTTGTGCGCTGTGCTTGAGAGCCTGGCGCACGGCTACCTTGTGTAAAACCGAGGTAAAGAAAGGCCGTTGGCAGAGACGACTCTCGTCTCAGCTCTTGTTCCTGGGGCTCGTACCCTTGCCACGGTGTGCTTCCAGGCCAAGAGCCAAGAAACTAAGTCGAGTGAAACATACTGTAGAAAATCCCGTCTTCGGCCAGATTAGGCCTTCCTGAGGGTGGAAACCTTTTGCTGTATGAATGCGGGCGAGGACTGACAGCGAGACTAAAACCATTTTCCGAGGGAGACTGAGGCTGCGGCAGAAGGGAGAACACAACTCCCCACTTGTTTCCTGAAGCCAGGGCAGCGGCTGCCCCCTTGAGCATGCAAGTCCCACTGCTCGTGTACCAACGCAAGGAAACAGTAGGGTAGGGTACCCTGTTGTAGAGCCTCACTGTTCCGGAGAGTGGAAACACCTGGAGTGTGTGTGCGTGAGAGCCTAGTATACGAGTGCCCTACGTTACTGGGTGAGAGAAAGGAACTCGGGCAGCCGCACCTCTCCCACCAGCTCTCACTGGCAGAATGCTAGCAGTCCTCTGGCATGTGTGCGTGAAGGCGTAAGTTGCAGGCCCCTCCTTGAAAGTCCCAACACTGTGGAGAAACCGCGCTTTAACTCCCGCCGGTCCCTAGCGGAGAAAATGATGAATGCTGTGCGCTGTGCTTGAGAGCCAGGCGAACGGCTTCTCTATGTAAAACCGAGGGAAAGAAAGGCCGGTGCCGGAGACGCCTCTCGGCTCAGCTCTTGTTCCTGCGTCTAGTAACGTTGCCCCGGTGTGCTTGCAGGCCGAGAGCCAACCACCTTAGTCGAGGAAAACACACTGTAGAAATTCCCGACTTTGGCCAGATTAGGCCTTCCTGAGGGTCTAAACCTTTTGCTGTGTGAATGGGGGGGGGAATACTGCCAGCGATTCCAAAACCATTTAGCGAGGGAGACTGAGCCCGCGGCAGGAGGGAGAACACAACTCCCCACTTGTTTCCTGAAGCCAGGCCTGCGGCCGCCACCTTTACCATACAACTCTCAGTGCTCGCGTACCAAAGCAAGGAAACAGTAGGGTAGGGGACCGTGTTGTACAGAGCCTCACTGTTCCCGTGAGTGGAAACACTTGGAGTGTGTGTGCGTCAGAGCCTGGGAGACGAGTCCCCTACGTTACTGGGCGAAAGAAACGAACTCGGGCATCCGCACCTCTCCCACCAGCTCTCAGTGGCAGAATGCTAGCACTCCTCCGGCCTGTGTGAGTGCAGGCCTAAGTTGCAGGCCCCTCCCTGGAAGGCACAACACTGTGGAGAAACCGCGCTTTACCTCCCGCCGTTGTCTAGCGGAGAGAACGCTGTATGCTGTGCGCTGTGCCTGAGAGTCCGGCAAACGGCTTCCCTATGTAAAACCGAGGGAAAGAAAGGCCGGTGCCGGAGACGCCTCTCGGCTCAGCTTTTGTTCCTGTGGTGGTACCCTTGCCCCGGTGTGCTTGCAGGCCGAGAGCCAACCTCCTAAATCCAGGGAACTACACTGTAGAAATTCCTTACTTCGGCCAGACTAGGCCTTCCTGAGGGTGGAAACCTTTTGCTGTGTGAATGCGGGCGAGCACTGCCAGCAAGTCCAAAGCGATTTTCGGAGGGAGACTGAGGCCGCGGCAGAAGGGAGAACAGAACTCCCCACTTGTTTCCTGCAGCCAGCCCAGGGCCGCCCCCTTGGGTATTCAAGTCTCACTGCTCGCGTACCAAAACAAAGAAACAGTACTGTAGGAGAACAGTGTTATAGATAGCCTCATTGTTGTGGGGAGTGGGAACACAGGCAGTGCCTGTGCGTAAGAGCCTGGCATACGAGTCCCCTAAGTTCCTGGGCGAGAGAAACGGTTTCGTGAAGCCACACCACTCCCACCATCTCAGTATCAGAATGCTAGCACTCCTCCGGCCTGTGTGTGTGCAGGCCTAAGTTGCAGGCCTCTCCGTGGAAGGCACAACACTGTGGACCGGCGGGAGTTAAAGCGCGGTTTCTCCACAGTGTTGTGCCTTTCAAGGAGGGGCCTTCAACTTAGGCCTGCAGGCACACATGGAGGAGGAGTGCTAGCATTCTGCCACTGAGAGCTGTTGGGAGAGGTTCGGCTGCCCGAGTTCGCTTCTCTCGCCCAGTAACGTAGGGGACTCGTCTCCCAAGCTCTCATGCACACACACTCTAAGTGTTTCCACTCTCCGGAGCAGTGAGGCTCTGTACAACACGGTCTCCTACCCCACTGTTTCCTTGCGTTGGTACGCGAGCAGTGAGACTTGTATGGGTAAGGGGGCGGCCGCAGGCCTGGCTTCAGGAAACAAGTGGGGAGTTGTGTTCTCCCTTCTGCCGTGGCCTCAGTCTGCCTCAGAAAATGGTTTTGGACTCGCTGGCAGTGCTCGCCCGCATTCACACAGCAAAAGGTTTCGACTCTCAGGACGGCCTAATCTGGCCGAAGACGGGATTTTCTACAGTGTGTTTCCCTCGACTTAGGTGCTTGGCTCTCGGCCTGCAAGCACACCGGGGCAACGTTACAAGACGCAGGAACAAGAGCTGAGCCGAGAGGCGTCTCCGACACCGGCCTTCCTTTCCCTCGGTTTTCTATAAGGAATCCGTTCGCCGGGCTCATAAGCACAGCGCACAAAATACAACTTTTTCGCCGCTAGGGACCGGCGGGAGCTAAAGCGCGGTTTCTCCTCAGGGTTGGGCCTTTCAAGTAGGGTCCTTCAACTTAGGCTTAGAGGCAAACATGCGGCAGGAGTGCTACCATTCTCCCACTGAGAGCTGGTGGGAGAGGTGCGGCTACCGAGTTCGTTTCTCTCGCCCTATAACGTAGTGGACACGTCTCCCAGGCTCGCATGCACACACACTCCAAGTGTTTCCACTCTCCGGAACACTGAGGCTCTGTACAACCCGGTACCCTACCCTACTGTTTCCGTGCGTTGTTTCGCGAGCAGTGAGTCTTGCATGGTCAAGGGGGCGGCCTCAGGCCTGACTTTAGGAAACAAGTGGGGAGTTGTGTTCTCCCTTCTGCCGCGGCCTCAGTCTCCCTCGGAAAATGGTTTTGGACTCGCTGGCAGTGCTCGCCTGCGTTCACACAGCAAAAGGCTTCCACCCTCAGGAAGGCCTAGTCCTATCGAAGTAAGGAATTTCTACAGTGTGGTTCCTACGACTTAGGAGATTGGCTCTCGGCCTGCAAGCACACTGGGGCAACGGTACTAGCCCCAGGACAAGAGCTGAGCCGAGGCGCCTCTCCGGCACCGGCCTTTCTTTCCCTCGATTTTACATAGGGAAGCCGTTCGCCGGACTCTCAAGCACAGCGCACAGCATACAGCTTCCTCTCCGCTAGGGACCGCCGTGAGCTAAAGCGCGGTTTCTCCACAGTGTTGTGCCTTCCAGGGAGGGGCCTTCAACGCAGGCCTGCACGCACACAGGCCGGAGGAGTGCTAGCATTCTGATCCTGAGAGCTGGTGGGAGAGGTGCGGCTGCACGAATCCGTTTCTCTCGCCCAGGAACTTAGGGGACTCGTATGCCAGGCTCTTACGCACAGGCACTGCCTGTGTTCCCACTCCCCACAACGATGAGGCTATCTATAACACGGTTCTCCCACAGTACGGTTTCTTTGTTTTGGTACGCGAGCAGTGAGACTTGAATACCCAAGGGGGCGGCCCTGGGCTGGCTTCAGGAAACAAGTGGGGAGTTGTGTTCTCCCTTCTGCCGCGGCCTCAGTCTCCCTCGGAAAATCGTTTTGGACTTGCTGGCAGAGCTCGCCAGGATTCACACAGCAAAAGGTTTCCACCCTCAGGAAGGCCTAGTCTGGCCGAAGTAAGGAATTTCTACAGTGTGGTTCCCTGGACTTAGGAGGTTGGCTCTCGGGCTGCAAGCACACCGGGGCAAGGGTACTACCTCAGGAACAAGAGCTGAACCCAGAGGCGTCTCCGGCACCGGCCTTTCTTTCCCTCGGTTTTACATAGGGAAGACGTTCGCTGGACTCTCAGGCACAGCGCACAGCATACAGCTTCCTCTCCGCTAGGGAACGGCGGGAGGTAAAGTGCGGTTTCTCCACAGTGTTCTGCCTTCCAGGGAGGGGCCTGCAACTTAGGCCTGCACGCACACATGCCGAAGGAGTGCTAGCATTCTACCACTGAGAGCTGGTGGGAGACGTGCGGCTGCCCCTGTTCGTTTCACTCGCCCAGTAAAGTAGGGGACTCGTCTTCCGGGCTCTCACGCACACACACTCCAAGTGTTTCCACTCTCTGGAACAGTGAGGCTCTGTACAACACGGTCCCTTACCTTACTGTTTCCTTGCGTTGGTACGCGAGCAGTGAGACTTGCATGCTCAAGGGGGCGGCCGCTGGGCTGCCTTCAGGAAAGAAGTGGGGAGTTGTGTTCTCCCTTCTACCGCAGCCTCAGGCTCCCTCGAAAATGGTTTTGGACTCGCTGGCAGTGCTCGCCCGCATTCACAGAGCAAAAGGTTTCCACCGTCAGGAAGGCCAAATTGGCCGAAATCGGTGTTTTCTGCAGTGTGTTTCCACCGAGTGAGTTGGTTGGCTCTCGGCCTGCAAGTACACCGGGGCAAGGGTACTAGCCACAGGAACAAGAGCTGAGCCGAGAGGCGTATCCGACACCGGCCTTCCATTCCCTCAGTGTTTTTTTTTTATTTTTTTAATTGTTATGTTAATCACCATATATTACATCATTAGTTTTTGGTGCAGTGTTCCATGATTCATTGTTTGTTCATAACACCCAGTGCTCCATGCAGAACGTGCCCTCCTCAATACCCATCACCAGGCTAACACATGCCCCTACCACCCTCCCCTATCGAACCCTCAGTTTGTTTTTCAGAGTCCATCATCTCTCATGGTTCGTCTCCCCTCTGACATGCTCCCCTTCCCTTCCTCTCCTGTTATCTTCTTCTTTTTCTTTCTTCTTAAAATATGTTACGTTATTTGATTCAGAAGTACAGATCTGTGATTCAACAGTCTTGCACAATTCAGAGCGCTCACCGTAGCACATACCCTCCCCAATGTCTATCACCCAGCCACCCCATCTCTCCCACCCCCAACCACTCCAGTAACACTCAGTTTGTTTCCTGAGATTAAGAATTCCTCATATCAGTGACGTCATGCGATACGTGTCTTTCTCTGCTTGACTTATTTCACTCAACATAAAACCCTCCAGTTCCATCCACGTCGTTGCAAATGGGAAGATCTCATTCCTTTGATGGCTGCATAATATTCCATTGTGAATATATACCACGTCTTCTTTATCCGTTCATCTGTCGATGGCCATCTTGGCTCTTTCCACAGTTTGGCTATTGTGGACATTGCTGCTATAAACACTGGGGTACACGTACCCTTTCCGGTCCCTATATTTGTAACGTTCGGGTAAATACCCTGTAGTGCAATTGCTGGCTCGAACAGTAGCTCTAATTTCAACCGTTTGAGGAACCTCGATACTGTTTTCCAGAGAGGTTGCAGCAGCTTGCATTCCCACCAAAAGTGTAGGAGGGTTCCCCTTTCTCCACCTCCCCGCCATCTGTCTTTCCCTGACTTGTTAATTTTAGCCATTCTGACGGGTGTGAGGTGGTATCTCATTGAGGTTTTGATTTGGATTTCCCTGATGTCGAGCGATGTTGAGCACTTTTTCATCTGCCTGTTGGCCATTTGGAGGTCTTCTTTGGAAAAATGTCTGTTCATGTCTTCGGCCCATTTCTTGATTGGATTATTTGTTCTGTGGGTGTTGAGTTTGATAAGTTCTTTATAGATTTTGGATACTACCCCTTTATCTGATATGTCATTTGTAAATATTTTCTCCCATTCTTTCGGTTGTCTTTTGGTTTTGTGGAGTGTTTCTTTTGCTGTGCAAAAGCTTTTTTTATTGTTATGTTAATCACCATATATTACATCATTAGTTTTTGGTGCAGTGTTCCACGATTCATTGTTTGTTCCTAACACCCAGTGCTCCATGCAGAACGTGCCCTCCTCAATACCCATCCCCAGGCTAATCCATCCCCCTACCCCCCTCCCCTCTAGAACCCTAACTTTGTTTTTCAGAGTCCATCATCTCTCATGGTTCGTCTCCCCCTCTGGCATATTCCCCTTCTCTTCCTCTCCTCTTATCTTCTTCTTTTTCTTTCTTCTAAAAATATGTTGCGTTATTTGATTCAGAAGTATAGATCTGGGATTCAACAGTCTTGCACAATTCACAGCGCTTACTGTAGCACATACCCTCCCCAATGTCTATCACCCAGCCATCCCATCCCTCCCACCCCCAACCACTCTAGTCACTCAGTTTGTTTCCTGAGATTAAAAATTCCTCATATCAGTGAGCTCATGCGATACGTGTCTTTCTCTGATTGACTCATTTCACTCAACATAACACCCTTCAGTTCCATCCACTTCGTTGAAAATGGCAAGATCTCATTCCTTTTGACAGCTGCATAATATTCCATTGTGTATATATACCACCTCTTCTTTATCCATTCATCTGTCGATGGACATCTTGGCTCTTTCCACAGTTTGGCTATTGTGGACATTGCTGCTATAAACTTTGGGGTACACGTACCCCTTCGGGTCCCTAGATTTGTATCTTTGTGTTAAATACCCAGTAGTCAATTGCTGGATCGAACGGTAGCACTATTTTCAACTGTTTGAGGATCCTCAATAGTGTTTTCCAGAGTGGTTGCACCAGCTTGCCTTCCCACCAACAGTGGAGGAGGGTTCCCCTTTCTCCACATCCCCGCCAACATCTGTCGTTCCCTGGCTTGTTAATTTTAGCCATTCTGACGGGTGTGAGGTGGTATCTCATTGAGGTTTTGATTTGGATTTCCCTCATACCGAGCTATGTTGAGCACTTTTTCATGTGCCTGTTGGCCATTTGGATGTCTTCTTTGAAAAAATGTCTGTTCATGTCTTCTGCCAATTTCTTCATTGGATTATGTGTTCTTTGGGTGTTGAGGTTGATAAGTTCTTTATCGATTTTGGATACTAGCCCTTTATCTGACATGTCATTTGTAAATATAGTCTCCCAATCTCTCGGTTGTCTTTTGGTTTTGTGGACTGTTTCTTTTGCTGTGCAAAATCTTTTTTTTAAATTTTTTTATTGTTATGTAAATCACCATATATTACATCATTATTTTTGGTGCACTGTTCCATGATTAATTGTTTGTTCATAACACCCACTGCTCCATGCAGAACGTGCCCTCCTCAATACCCATCACCAGGCTAACCGATCCCCCTACCACCCTCCCCTCTAGAACCCTCAGTTTGTTTTTCAGAGTCCATCATCTCTCACGGTTCGTCTCCCCGTCTGACATACTCCACTTCTCTTCATCTCCTGTTATCTACTTGTTTTTCTATTTTCTTAAAATATGTTGCGTTAATTGATTCAGAAGTACAGATCTGTGATTCAACAGTCTTGCACAATACACAGCGCTCACCGTGGCACATACCCTCCCCAATGTCTATCACCCAGCCAACCCATCCCGCCCACCCCCAACCACTCCATTCAAACAGTTTCTTTCCTGAGATAAAAAATTCCTCATATCAGTGAGGTCATGCGATAGGTGTCTTTCTCTGATTGACTTATTTCACTCAACATAACACCCTCCAGTTCCATCCGCGTCGTTGCAAATGGCAAGATCTCATTCCTTTTGAAGGCTGCATAATATTCCATTGTGTATATATACCACTTCTTCATTATCCGTTCATCTGTCGATGGACATCTTCGCTCTTTCCACAATTTGGCTATTTTGGACATTGCTGCTATAAACATTGGGGTACACGTACCCGTTCTGGTCCCTACATTTGTATCTTTGTGGTAGATACCCAGTAGTGCAATTGCTGGATCGAGCGGTAGCTCTAATTTCAACTGTTTGAGGAACCTCCATAATGTTTTCCAGAGTGGTGGCCACAGCTTGCATTCCCACCAACAGTGGAGGAGGGTTCCCCTTTCTCCACATCCCCGCCAACATCTGTCGTTCCCTGACTTGTTAATTTTAGCCATTCTGACGGGTGTGAGGTCGTATCTCATTGAGGTTTTGATTTGGATTTCCCTAATGCCGAGCATTGTTGAGCACTTTTACATGTGCCTGTTGGCCATGTGGATGTCTTTTTTGGAAAAATGTCTGTTCATGTCTTCTGCCCATTTCTTGATTTGATTATTTGTTCTTTGCGTGTTGAGTTTGGTAAGTTCTTTATAGATTTTTGATACTACCCATTTATCTGATATGTCATTTGCAAATATTTTCTCCCATTCTGTCGTTTGTCTTTTGGTTTTGTGGACTCTTTCTTTTGCTGTGCAAAAGCTTTATTTTTATTTTTTTATTGTTATGTTAAGCACCATATATTACATCATTAGTTTTTGGTGCAGTGTTCCATGATTCATTGTGTGTTCATAACACCCAGTTCTCCGTGGGGAACGTGCCCTCCTCAATACCCATCACCTGGCTAACCCATCCCCCTACCCCCTTCCCCTCTAGAACCCTCAGTTTGTTTTTTAGAGTCCATCATCTCTCATGGTTCGTCTCCCCCTCTGACATACTCCCCTTCTCTTCCTCTCCTGTTATCTTCTTCTTTTCCTTTTTTCTTAAAATATGTTGCGTTATTTGATTCAGAAGTACAGATCTGTGATTCAACAGTCTTGCACAATTCACAGCGCTCAGCGTAGCACATACCCTCCCCAATGTCTCTCATCCAGCCACCCCATTCCTCACACCCCCAACCACTCCAGTAACACTCTGTATCCGGAGATTAAGAATTCCTCATATCAGTGAGGTCATGCGATACGTGTCTTTCTCTGATTGACTTATTTCACTCAACATAACACCCTCCAGTTCCATCCACGTCGTTGCAAATGGCAAGATCTCATTCATTTTGACGGCTGCATAATATTCCATTGTGTATATATACCATCTCTTCTTTATCCATTCATCTGTCGATGGACATCTTGGCTCTTTCCACAGTTTGGCTATTGTGGACATTGCTGCTATAAACATTGGGGTACACGTACCCCTTCGGGTCCCTACATTTGTATCTTTGTGGTAAATACCCAGTAGTGCAATTGCTGGATCGAACGGTAGCTCTAATTTCAACTGTTTTAGGAACCTCCATACTGTTTTCCAGAGTGCTTACACCACCTTCCATTCCCACCAACAGTTTAGGAGGTTTCCCCTTTCTCCACATGCCCGCCAACATGTGTCGTTCCCTGACTTGTTAATTTTAGCCATTCTGACGGGTGTGATATGGCATCTCATTGAGGTTTTGATTTGGATTTCCCTGCTGCCGAGCGATGTTGAGCACTTTTTCATGTGCCTGTTGGCGATTTGGATATCTTCTTTGGAAAAATGTCTATTCATGTCTTCTGCCCATTTCTTGATTGGATTATTTGTTCTTTGGGTGTTGAGTTTGATAAGTTCTTTATAGATTTTGGATACTAGCCCGTTATCTGTTATGTCATTTGCACATATTTTCTCCCATTCTGTCGGTTGTCTTTTGGTTTTGTGGACTGTTTCTTTTGCTGTGCAAAAGCTTTTTTTTATTCTTATGTTAATCACCATATATTACATCATTAGTTTTTGGTGCAGTGTTCCATGATTCATTGTTTGTTCATAACACCCAGTGCTCCATGCAGAACGTGCCCTCCTCAATACCCATCTCCAGGAAAACCCAAACGCCTACCCCCCCTCCCCTCTAGAACCCTCACTTTCTTTTTCAGAGTGCATCATCTCTCATGGTTCCTCTCCACCTCTGTGATACTCCCCTTCATTTCCTCTCCTGTTATCTTCTTCTTTTAATTTTTTTTTAAATATGTCACGTTATTTGTTTCAGAAGTACAGATCTGTGATTCAACAGTGTGCCCAATTCACAGCGCTCACCGTAGCACATACCCTCCCCAATGTCTATCACCCAGCCACCCCATCCCTCCCACCCCCAACCACTCCAGTAACACTCAGTTTGTTTCCTAAGATTAAGAATTCCTCATATCAGTGAGGTCATGCGATACGTGTCTTTCTCTGAGTGACCTATTTCACTCAACATAACACCCACCAGTTCCATCCACGTCATTGCAAATGGCAAGATCTCATTCCTTTTGACGGCTACATAATATTCCCTTGTGTATATATACCACTTCTTCTTTATCCATTCATCTGTCGATGGACATCTTGGCTCTTTCCACAGTTTGGCTATTGTGGACATTGCTGCCATAAACTTTCGGGTACACGTACCCCTTCGGGTCCCTACATTTGTAACTTTGTGCTAAATACCCAATAGTCAATTCCTGGATCGAACGTTAGCTCTAATTTCAACTCTTTGAGGAACCTCCATACTGTTTTCCAGAGTGCTTAAACAAGCTTGCCTTCCCTCTACAGTGTAGGAGGGTTCCCCTTTCTCCACATCCCCGCCAACATCTGTCGTTCCCTGACTTGTTAATTTTAGCCATTTTGACGGGTGTGAGGTGGAATCTCATTGAGGTTTTCATTTGGATTTCCCTCATGCCGAGCGATGTTGAGCACTTTTTCATGTGCATATTGGCCATTTGGATGTCTTCTTTGGAAAAATGTCTGTTCATGTCTTCGGCCCATTTCTTGATTGGATTATTTGTTCTTTGGGTGTTGAGTTTGATAAGTTCCTTATAGATTTTGGATACTAGCCCTTTATCTGATATGTCATTTGCAAATATTTTCTCCCATTCTGTCGGTTGTCTTTTGGTTTTGTGGACTGTTTCTTTTGCTGTGCAAAAGCTTTTTTATTGTTATGTTAATCACCATATTTTACATCATTAGTTTTTGGTGCAGTGTTCCATGATTCATTGTTTGTTCATAACACCCAGTCCACCATGCAGAACGTGCCCTCCTCAATACCCATCACCAGGCAAACCCAAACCCCTACCGCCCTCCCCTCTAGAACCCTCATTTTGTTTTTCAGAGTCCATCATCTGTCATGGTTCGTCTCCCCCTCTGACATACTCCCCTTCTCTTCCTCTCCTGTTATCTTCTTCTTTTTCTTTTTCTTAAAATATGATGCTTTATTTGTTTCAGAAGTACAGATCTGTGATTCAACAGTCTTGCATAATCGACAGCGCTCACCGTAGCACATACCCTCCCCAATGTCTATCACCCAGCCACCCCATCCCTCCCACCCACAACCACTCCAGTAAAACCCAGTTTGTTTGCTGAGATTAAGAATTCCTCATATCAGTGAGGTCATGCGATACATGTCTTTCTCTGATTGACTTATTTAACTCAACATAACACCCTCGAGTTCCGTCCACGTCATTGCAAATGGCAACATCTCATTCCTTTAGAAGGCTGCATAATATTCCATTGTGTATATATATCACCTCTTCTTTATCCATTGATCTGTCGATGGACATCTTGGCTCTTTCCACATTTTGGCTATTGTGGACATTGCTGCTATAAACTTTGGGGTACACGTACACGTTCGGGTCCCTACTTTTGTATCTTTGTGTTAAATACCCAGTAGTCAATTGCTGGATCCAACGGTAGCGCTAATTTCAACTGTTTGAGGATCCTCCATAGTGTTTTCCAGAGTGGTTGCACCAGCTTGCATTTCCACCAACAGTGTAGGAGGGTTCCCCTTTCTCCACATGCCCGCCAACATCTGTCGTTCCCTGACTTGTTAATTTTAGCCATTCTGACGGGTGTGAGGTGGCATCTCATTGAGGTTTTGATTTGGATTTCCCTGATACCGAGCTATGTTGAGCACTTTTTCATGTGCCTGTTGGCCATTTGGATGTCTTCTTTGAAAAAATGTCTGTTCATGTCTTCTGCCAATTTCTTCATTGGATTATGTGTTCTTTCGGTGTTGAGTTTGATAAGTTCTTTATCGATTTTGGATACTAGCCCTTTATCTGATATGTCATTTGCACATATTGTCTCCCATTCTGTCGGTTGTCTTTTGGTTTTGTGGACTGTTTCTTTTGCTGTGCAAAATCTTTTTTTTTTATTTTTTTTATTGTTATGTTAATCACCATATATTACATCATTAGTTTTTGGTGCACTGTTCCATGATTAATTGTTTGTTCATACCACCCACTGCTCCATGCAGAACGTGCCCTCCTCAATACCCATCACCAGGCTAACCGATCTCCATACCCCCCTCCCATCTAGAACCCTCAGTTTGTTTTTCAGAGTCCATCATCTCTCATGGTTCGTCTCCCCGTCTGACATACTCCCCCTCTCTTCATCTCCTGTTATCTATTTCTTTTTTTCTATTTTCTTAAAATATGTTGCGTTATTTGATTCAGAAGTACAGATCTGTGATTCAACAGTCTTGCACAATTCACAGCGCTCACCGTGGCACATACCTCCCCAATGTCTATCACCCAGCCAACCCATCCCTCCCTGCCCCAACCACTCCATTCAAACAGTTTCTTTCCTGAGATTAAAAATTCCTCATATCAGTGAGTCATGCGATATGTGTCTTTCTCTGATTCACTTATTTCACTCAACATAACACCCTCCAGTTCCATCCGCGTCGTTGCAAATGGCAAGATCTCATTCCTTTTGACGGCTGTATAATATTCCATTGTGTATATACACCACTTCTTCTTTATCCGTTCATCTGTCGATGGACATCTTCGCTCTTTCCACAATTTACCTATTTTGGACATTGCTGCTATAAACATTGGGGTACACGTACCCGTTCGGGTCCCTACATTTGTATCTTTGTGGTAAATACCCAGTAGCGCAATTGCTGGATCGAATGGTAGCTCTAATTTCAACTGTTTGAGGATCCTCCATAGTGTTTTCCAGAGTGGTTGCACCAGCTTCCCTTCCCATCAACAGTGTAGGAGGGTTCCCCTTTCTCCACTTCCCGCCAACATCTGTCATTCCCTGACTTGTTAATTTTAGCCATTCTGACGGGTGTGAGGTGGTATCTCATTGAGGTTTTGATTTGGATTTCCCTCATGCCGAGCGCTGTTGAGCACTTTTTCATGTGCCTATTGGCCATTTGGAGGTCTTCTTTGGAAAAATGTCTGTTCATATCTTCGACCCATTTCTTGATTGGATTATTTGTTCTTTGGGTGTTGAGTTTGATAAGTTCTTTATGGATTTTGGAGACTAGCCCTTTATCTGATATGTCATTTACAAATATTTTCTCCCATTCTGTCGGTTGTCTTTTGGTTTTGTGGACTGTTTCTTTTTCTGTGCAAAAGCTTTTTTTATTGTTATGTTAATCACCATATATTACATCATTAGGTTTTGGTGCAGTGTTCCATGATTCATTGTTTGTTCATAACACCGAGTGCTCCATGCAGAACGTGCCCTCCCCAAAACCCATCTCCAGGCTAACCCGAACCCCTACCGCCCTCCCCTCTAGAACCCTCACTTTGTTTTTCAGAGTCCATCATCTGTCATGCGTTCGTCTCCCCCTCTGACATACTCCCCTTCTCTTCCTCTCCTGTTATCTTCTTCTTTTTCTTTTTCTTAAAATATGTTGCTTTATTTGTTTCAGAAGTACAGATCTGTGATTCAACAGTCTTGCACAATCGACAGCGTTCACCGTAGCACATACCCTCCCCAATGTCTATCACCCAGCCACCCCATCCCTCCCACCCACAACCACTCCAGTAAAACCCAGTTTGTTTCCTGAGATTAAGAATTCCTCATATCAGTGAGGTCATGCGATACATGTCTTTCTCTGATTGACTTATTTCACTCAACATAACACCCTCGAGTTCCGTCCACGTCTTTGCAAATGGCAACATCTCATTCCTTTAGAAGGCTGCATAATATTCCATTGTGTATATATACCACCTCTTCTTTATCCATTCATCTGTCGATGTACATCTTGGCTCTTTCCACAGTTTGGCTATTGTGGACATTGCTGCTATAAACTTTGGGTACACGTACACCTTCGGGTCCCTACATTTGTATCTTTGTGTTAAATACCCATTAGTCAATTAGTAGCGCTAATTTCAACTCTTTGAGGATCCTCCCCTTTCTCCACATGCCCGCCAACATCTGTCGTTCCCTGACTTGTTAATTTTAGCCATTCTGACGGGTGTGAGGTGGTATCTCATTGAGGTTTTGATTTGGGTTTCCCTGATACCGAGCTATGTTGAGCACTTTTTCATGTGCCTGTTGGCCATTAGGATGTCTTCTTTGAAAAAATGTCTGTTCATGTCTTCTGCCAATTTCTTCATTGGATTATGTGTTCTTTGGGTGTTGAATTTGATAAGTTCTTTATCGATTTTGGATACTAGCTCTTTATCTGATATGTCATTTGCACATATTGTCTCCCATTCTGTCGGTTGTCTTTTGGTTTTGTGGACTGTTTCTTTTGCTGTGCAAAATCTTTTTTTTTATTTTTTTATTGTTATGTTAATCACCATATATTACATCATTAGTTTTTGGTGCACTGTTCCATGATTAATTGTTTGTTCATACCACCCACTGCTCCATGCAGAACGTGCCCTCCTCAATACCCATCACCAGGCTAACCGATCTCCATACCCTCCTCCCCACTAGAACCCTCAGTTTGTTTTTCAGAGTCCATCATCTCTCATGGTTCGTCTCCCCGTCTGACATACTCCCCCTCTCTTCATCTCCTCTTATCTATTTCTTTTTTTCTATTTTCTTAACATATGTTGCGTTATTTGATTCAGAAGTACAGATCTGTGATTCAACAGTCTTGCACAATTCACAGCGCTCACCGTGGCACATACCTCCCCAATGTCTATCACCCAGCCAACCCATCCCTCCCACCTCCAACCACTCCATTCAAACAGTTTCTTTCCTGAGATTAAAAATTCCTCATATCAGTGAGTCATGCGATAGGTGTATTTCTCTGATTCACTTATTTCACTCAACATAACACCCTCCAGTTCCATCCGCGTCGTTGCAAATGGCAAGATCTCATTCCTTTTGACGGCTGTATAATATTCCATTGTGTATATACACCACTTCTTCTTTATCCGTTCATCTGTCGATGGACATCTTCGCTCTTTCCACAATTTACCTATTTTTGACATTGCTGCTATAAACTTTGGGATACACGTACCCGTTCGGGTCCCTACATTTGTATCTTTGTGGTAAATACCCAGTAGTGCAATTGCTGGATCGAATGGTAGCTCTAATTTCAACTGTTTGAGGATCCTCCATACTGTTTTCCAGAGTGGTTGCACCAGCTTCCCTTCCCACCAACAGTGTAGGAAGGTTCCCCTTTCTCCACTTCCCGCCAACATCTGTCATTCCCTGACTTGTTAATTTTAGCCATTCTGACGGGTGTGAGGTGGTATCTCATTGAGGTTTTGATTTGGATTTCCCTCATGCCGAGCGATTTTGAGCACATTTTCATGTGCCTATTGGCCATTTGGAGGTCTTCTTTGGAAAAATGTCTGTTCATATCTTCGACCCATTTCTTGATTGGATTATTTGTTCTTTGGGTGTTGAGTTTGATAAGTTCTTTATGGATTTTGGAGACTAGCCCTTTATCTGATATGTCATTTGCAAATATTTTCTCCCATTCGGTCGGTTGTCTTTTGGTTTTGTGGACTGTTTCTTTTGCTGTGCAAAAGCTTTTTTTATTGTTATGTTAATCACCATATATTACATCATTAGTTTTTGGTGCAGTGTTCCATGATTCATTGTTTGTTAATAACACCGAGTGCTCCATGCAGAACGTGCCCTCCCCAAAACCCATCTCCAGGCTAACCCGAACCCCTACCGCCCTCCCCTCTAGAACCCTCACTTTGTTTTTCAGAGTCCATCATCTGTCATGGTTCGTCTCCCCCTCTGACATACTCCCCTTCTCTTCCTCTCCTGTTATCTTCTTCTTTTACTTTTTCTTAAAATATGTTGCTTTATTTGTTTCAGATGTACAGATCTGTGATTCAACAGTCTTGCACAATTCACAGCGCTCACCGTAGCACATACTCTCCCCAATGTCTATCACCCAGCCACCCCATCCCTCCCACCCCCAACCACTCCAGTAACACTCAGTGTTTTTCCTGAGATTAAGAAATCCTCATATCAGTGAGGTCATGCGATACATGTCTTTCTCTGATTGACTTATTTCACTCAACATAACACCTTCCAGTTCCATCCACGTCTTTGCAAATGGCAACATCTCATTCCTTTTGAAGGCTGCATAATATTCCATTGTGTATATATACCACCACTTCTTTATCCATTCGTCTGTCGATGGACATCTTGGCTCTTTCCACATTTTGGCCATTGTGGACATTGTTGCTATAAACATTGCGGTACACGTACCCCTTCGGGTCCCTACATTTCAAACTTGTGTTAAATACCCAGTAGTCAATTGCTGGATCGAATTGTAGCACTAATTTCAACTGTTTGAGGATCCTCCATAGTGTTTTCCAGAGTGGTTGCACCAGCTTGCATTCCCACCAACAGTGTAGGAGGGTTCCCCTTTCTCCACAACCCCGCCAAAATCTGTCTTCACTGACTTGTTAATTTTAGCCATTCTGACGGGTTTGAGGTGGTATCTCATTGAGGTTTTGATTGATTTCCCTGATGCCGAGCGATGTTTAGCACTTTTTCATGTGCCTGTTGGCCATGGATGTCTTCTTTGGAAAAATGTCTGTTCATGTCTTCGGCCCATTTCTTGATTGGATTATATGTTCTTTGGGTGTTGAGTTTGATAAGTTCTTTATACATTTTGGATACTAGCCCTTTATCTGCTATGTCATTTGTCAATATTTTCTCCCATTCTGTCGGGTGTCTTTTGGTTTTGTGGACTGTTTCTTTAGCTGTGCAAAAGCTTTTTTTTAATTTTTTATTGTTATGTTAATCACCATATATTACATCATTAGTTTTTCCTACAGTGTTCAATGATTCATTGTTTGTTCATAACACCCAGTGCTCCATGCAGAACGTGCCTTCCTCAATACCCATCACCAGGATAACCCAAACCCCTCCCGCCCTCCCCTCTAGACCCTCCCTTTGTTTTTCAGAGTCCTTTTTCTCTCATGGTTCGTGTCCCCCACTGACATACTCCCCTTCTCTTCCTCTCCTTTTATCTTCTTTTTCCTTTTCTTAAAATATGTTGCGTTATTTGTTTCAGAAGTACAGATCTGTGATTCAACAGTCTTGCACAATGCACAGCGCTCACCGTAGCACATACCGTCCCCATTGTCTATCACCCAGCCACCCCATCCCTCCCACCCACAACCACTCCAGTAACACTCAGTTTGTTTCCTGAGATTAAGAATTCCTCATATCAGTGAGGTCATGCGATACGTGTCTTTCTCTGATTGACTTATTTCACTCAACATAACACCCTACCGTTCCATCCACGTCTTTGCAAATGGCAACATCTCATTCCTTTTGAAGGCTGCATAATATTTCATTGTGTATATATACCACCTCTTCTTTATCCATTCATCTGTCGATGGACATCTTGGCTCTTTCCGCAGTTTGGCTATTGTGGACATTGCTGCTATAGACTTTGGGGTACACGTACCCCTTCGGGTCCCTACATTTGTATCTTTGTGTTAAATACCCAGTAGTCAATTGCTTGATCGAACGGGAGCAGTAATTTCAACTGTTTGAGGATCCTCCATACTGTTTTCCAGTGTGGTTGCACCAGCTTGCATTCCCACCAACAGTGGAGGAGGGTTCCCCTTTCTCCACATCCCCGCCAACATCTGTCGTTCCCTGACTTGTTAATTTTAGCCATTCTGACGGGTGTGAGGTGGTATCTCATTGAGCTTGTGATTTGGATTTCCCTGATGCCGAGCGATGTTGAGCACTTTTTCATGTGCCTGTTGGCCATTTGGATGTCTTCTTTGGAAAAATGTCTGTTCATATCTTCGGCCCCTTTCTTGATTGGATTATATGTTCTTTGGGTGTTGAGTTTTATAAGTTAGTTATAGATTTTGGATACTAGCCCTTTATCTGATATGTCAGTTGCAAATATTTTCTCCCATTTTGTCGGGTGTCTTTTGGTTTTGTGGACTGTTTCTTTAGCTCTGCAAAAGCTTTTTTTTAAATTTTTTATTGTTATGTGAAGCACCATATATTACATCCTTAGTTTATCGTGCAGTGTTCCATGATTCATTGTTTGTTCATAACACCCAATGCTGCATGCAGAACGTGCCCTCCTCAGTACCCATCACCAGGCTAACCGATCCCCCTACCCCCCTCCCCTCTAGAACCCTCAGTTTGTTTTTCAGAGTCCATCATCTCTCATGGTTCTTCTCCCCGTCTGAAATACTCCCCCTCTCTTCATCTCCTGTTATCTAATTCTTTTTCTTTTTTCTTAAAATATGTTGCATTATTTGATTCAGAAGTACAGATCTGTGATTCAACAGTGTTGCACAATTCACAGCGCTCACCGTGGCACATACCCTCCCCAATGTCTATGACCCAGCCAACCCATCCCTCCCACCTCCAACCACTCCATTCAAACAGTTTGTTTTCTGAGATTAAAAATTCCTCATATCATTGAGGTCATGCGATACGTGTCTTTCTCTGATGGACTTATTTCACTCAACATAACACCCTCCAGTTCCATCCACGTCGTTGAAAATGGCAAGATCTCATTCATTTTGACGGCTGCCTAATATTCCATTGTGTATATATACCACCTCTTCTTTATCCATTCATCTGTCGATGGCCATCATGGCTCTTTCCACAGTTTGGCTATTGTGGACATTGCTGCTATAAACATTGGGGTACACGTACCCCTTCGGGTCCCTACATTTGTATCTTTGTGGTAAATACCCAGTAGTCAATTGCTGGATCGAACGGTAGCACTAATTTCAACTGTTTGAGGATCCTCCATACTCTTTTCCAGAGTGGTTGCACCAGCTTGCATTCCCACCAACAGTGGAGGAGGATTCCCTTTTCTCCACATCCCCGCCAAAATCTGTCGTTCCCTGACTTCTTAACTTCAGCCATTCTGACGGGTGTGAGGTGATATCTCATTGAGGTTTTGATTTGGATTTCCCTGATGCCGAGCGATGTTGAGCACTTTTTCATGTGCCTGTTGGCCATTTCGATGTCTTCTTTGGAAAAATGTCTGTTCATGTCTTCGGCCCATTTCTTGATTGGATTATTTGTTCTTTGGGTGTTGAGTTTGATAAGTTCTTTATAGATTTTGGATACTAGCCCTTTATCTGATATGTCATTTGCAAATATTTTCTCCCATTCTGTCGGTTGTCTTTTGGTTTTGTGGACTGTTTGTTTTGCTGTGCAAAAGCTTTTTTTTATTGTTATGTTAATCACCATATATTACATCATTAGTTTTTGGTGCAGTGTTCCATGATTCATTGTTTGTTCATAACACCCAGTGCTCCATGCAGAACGTGCCATCCTCAATACCCATCACCAGGCTAACCAAACCCCTACCCCCTCCCCTCTAGAACCCTCACTTTGTTTTTCAGAGTCCATCATCTCTCATGGTTCGTCTCCCCCTCTGACCTACTCCCCTTCTCTTCCTCTCCTGTTATCTTCTTCTTTTCCTTTTTCTTAAAATATGTTGCGTTTTTTCTTTCAGAAGTACAGGTCTGTGATTCAACAGTCTTGCACAATTCACAGCGCTCACCGTAGCACATTCCCTCCCCAATGTCTATCACTCAGCCACCCCATCCCTCCAACCCCCAACCACTCCAGTCACTCAGTTTGTTCCTGAGATTAAAAAATCCTCATATCCGTGAGCTCATGCAGTACGTGTCTTTCTCTGATTGACTTATTTCACTCAACAGAACACCCTTCAGTTCCATCCACGTCGTTGCAAATGGTAAGATCTCATTCCTTTTGACGGCTGCATAATATTCCATTGTGGATATATACCACCTCTTCTTTATCCATTCATCTGTCGGTGGACATCTTGGCTCTTTCCACAGTTTGGTTATTGTGGATATTCCTGCTATAAAGATTGGGATACACGTACACCTTCGGGTCCCTACATTTGTATCTTTGTGGTAAATAACCATAGTGCAGTTGATGGATCGAACGGTAGCTCTAATTTCAACTGTTTGAGGAACCTCCATATTGTTTTCCAGAGTGGTTGCACCAGCTTGCATTCTCACCAACAGTGGAGGAGGGTTCCCCTTCCTCCACAAGCCCGCCAAAATCTGTCTTCCCTGATTTGTTAATTTTAGCCATTCTGACGGGTGTGAGGTGGTATCTCATTGAGGTTTTGATTTGGATTTCCCTGATGCCGAGCGATGTTGAGCAATTTTCATCTGCCTGTCGGCCATTTGGATGTCTTCTTTGGAAAAATGTCTGTTCATGTCTTCGGGCCATTTCTTGATTGGATTATATGTTCTTTGGGTGTTGAGTTTGATAATTTATTTATAGATTTTGGATACTAGCCCTTTATCTGCTATGTCATTTGCCAATATTTTCTCCCATTCTGTCTCGTGTCTTTTGGTTTTGTGGACTGTTTCTTTAGCTGTGCAAAAGCTATTTTTTTAAATTTTTTTTGTTATGTTAATCACCATATATTAAATCATTAGTTTTTCGTGCAGTGTTCCATGATTCATTGTTTGTTCATAACACCCAGTGCTCCATGGAGGACGTACCCTCCTCAATACCCATCACCAGGCTAACTCAAACCCCTACATCCTCCCCTCTAGAACCCTCACTTTGTTTTTCAAAGTCCATCATCTCTCATGGTTCGTCTTCCCCTCTGACATACTCCCCTTCTCTTCCTCTCCTGTTATCTTCTTCTTTTCCTTTTTATTGAATTATGTTGCTTTATTTGTTTCAGAAGTACAGATCTGTGATTCAACAGTCTTGCACAATTCACAGCGCTCACCGTAGCACATACTCTCCCCAATGTCTATCACCCAGCCACCCCATCCCTCCCACCCCCAACCACACCAGTAACACTCAGTTTGTTTCCTGAGATTAAGAATTCCTCATATCAGTGAGTCATGCGATACATGTCTTTCTCTGATTAACTTATTTCACTCAACATAACACCCTCCAGTTCCATCCACGTCTTTGCAAACGGCAACATCTCATTCCTTTTGAAGGCTGCATAATATTCCATTGGGGATATATACCACCTCTTCTTTATCCATTCATCTGTCGATGGACATCTTGGCTCTTTCCACAGTTTGGCTATTGTGGACTTTGCTGCTATAAACTTTGAGGTACACGTACCCCTTCGGGTCCCTACATTTGTATCTTTGTGTTAAATACCCAGTAGTCAATTGCTGTTTCGAACGGTAGCACTAATTTCAACTGTTTGAGGATCCTCCATACTGTTTTCCAGAGTCGTTTCACCAGCTTGCATTCCCACCAACAGTGGAGGAGGGTTCCCCTTTCTCCACATCCCCGCCAACATCTGTCGTTCCCTGACTTGTTAATTTTAGCCATTCTGACGGGTGTGAAGTGGTATCTCATTGAGGTTTGTTTTGGATTTCCCTGATGCCGAGCGTTGTTGAGCACTTTTTCATGTGCCTGTTGGCCATTTGGATGTCTTCTTTGGAAAAATGTCTGTTCATTTCTTCGGCCCATTTCTTGATTGGATTATTTATTCTTTGGGTGTTGAGTTTGATAAGTTCTTTATAGATTTGGAATACTAGCCCTTTATCTGATATGTCATTTGCCAATATTTTCTCCCATTCTGTCGGTTGTCTTTTGGGTATGTGGAGTGTTTGTCTTGCTGTGCATAAGCGTTTTTCTTAATTGTTATGTTAATCATAACATAACAATGATATATTACATCATTCGTTTTTGGTGCAGTCTTCCATGATTCATTGTTTGTTCATAACACCCAGTGCTCCATGCAGAAAGTGCCCTCCTCAATATCCATCACCAGGCTAACCCATCCCCCTACCACCCTCTCCTCTTGAACACTCAGTTTGTTTCTCAGAATCCATCATCTCTCATGGTTCGTCTCCCCCTTTTAAATACTCCCCTTCTCTTCCTCTCCTGTTATCTTCTTCTTTTATTTTTCTTAAAATATGTTGCGTGTTTTGTTTCAGAAGTACAGATCTGTAATTCAACAATCTTGCACAATTCACAGCGCTCACCATAGCACATACCCTCCCCAGTGTCTATCACCCAGCCACCCCATCCCTCCCACCCCAACCATTCCAGTATCAATGAATAATGGAACACTGCACGAGAAACTAATGATGTAACATATAGTGATTAACATAATATTAAAAAATAAAAAAAAAAGCTTTTGCACAGCAAAAGAAACAGTCCACAACCCCAAAAGTCAACCGACAGAATGGGAGAAAATATTTACAAATGACATATCAGATAAAGGGCTAGTATACAAAATCTATAAAGAACTTATCAAACTCAACACCCAAAGATCAAATAATCCAATCAAGAAATGGGCAGAAGACATGAGGAGA